>NC_068355.1:208784580-209084580 GCF_020536995.1 Dreissena polymorpha
CCTCATCCTCATCCTTATTAACATCACCACCATCATCATCACCATCATCGTAATCCATATTATTGAATCGTCTATGTGTTGATCATCATCTATATCATCATTATTGTCATCAACATCATCATCATCGCCACACGGCAAAATTCAAATGCTAAGATTGGTATAAATTGGTTGCGTGTAATTTGACCAAAAACAGATATTTCACGTTTAATTTTTAAAAAAGTTGTCACAAAACAAAAAAAAAATAAAAATGAAATAATTAATTATTTATCGATTTAATACATAAATATATAAACAAATAAAATGTTTAACTGTTTAATGTATATTAAGGAATGCACGTGATTCTCGTTTAATTGATGTTAAGCTATTCCCTTTCGCCATTTGAAACCACTCAGAATGCGTACTTTAAAATGGCAAATAATAGTATATGCCTTTTCAAAGCTTTTTATCGGTTTAATGAACTGCATATGCCTTTTGCGCTTCATCCTCGATTAATTGCGAAACACAAACATTCACTGATTTAATATGATATTTTCTGATGATTATTTGCTTTAGCGCCATGTTTGTTGTACTTCTTTGCTGAGGAAATCGAAACCCATTTGATTATGAAAATTTCAACCACTGCTTGAGAACTGTTAATGTTCTTCTTAAGAAGGAAGATTATAAACAGCTGGTCTATTGATAGTGATAAGTGTTCAATCAAAGCTCAGTGCTGTCGGAAGCATATATAACTCTAGGACAATACCATCATTGTTTTATGTACTTTAATCAGTGTTATTTGTTTATCTTTCAATATATTTTATTCTCCTCGTGAATAGGTGTATGTGAATCGAGGGCAACCCACTTTACACCGTACAGAGTTAACGAACAATAAATGCATAATACAACGCGATATTGTACATTGTATCAGTACTTACTTTTACATAACAATACAAACTATAATTGGCAAAGAGAAATTTGAAAATAAAATGGCTTCTGTTAACACAACTACTGAACAAAATGATATAGAAAGTTATCATTCATTACTTTGACGCATATCATTAACATAGTTAATTCTCTTCAGTACAATAAAAAGTAAGGACAGGTATTATTTAGCTGCTTTAAGAGTGGGTCTAGTTTTGCTCATTTTACTATTATAAATATCCATGCTGATCAAAATAAATATTATGGTTAACGCTAAAATTGTATTTGCATGTCCTAGTATACAGGGGGCATTATATAAAAAATCGATAAATGATTACATCTAGATAGCAATTTCACTATTATTTTTTGACGTGCTTACATTCCAATTTAGTATTTTTCGTTTATCCTATGAAAACCCCTGTCTTGTTAACACTTTAGTTTTCAGAACATTCAATGAGTACACTTATTTAAGTAACACCGTTAAGATCACATCCGACAGAATGCTAAGCAAAGTAATTTCATTTTGCTGATATTTATATATGATTAATGGATGGACTATGTCTCTGATGTCTGAGCGGCACAAAACGAATAATCGCTTTAACGTGCTTATAGGGAAGTGGTAAACAACGCCATAAAAGTCTTAATATTAATATATCTCAGAAGTCAAAAGTCTTTCAGACAGAAGTGCGTGATATGTGAATGATTATTGATGCATATGAAATATAACTCATTATGTTAACCGTAATAACATTATACACATTTGGTAAGAAGGTCAGGTCGTATAAAGACGTTCTTGTTATATGAGCGGACATAAACTCATTGCCGCGTTAAAGTGTTTCTATGGAAATTACGTTTGTCGTTAATGATGTGAATTTCGCCATAAGCTTCTGAAAATTGTTGTATTCATGAAGACATGCAAATAAAAACACAAATTTTCACGAATGTGAACGTTTTATGTATATAATGTGTAACTTTTTACAGACAAATATTCATTACAACAATTTTCGTTAAGCTTATTTGAGGTGTACTGAACATTAGTCTCTATAATAATTATTAACACAACAATATTATAAACAACAACTACAACAACAACTTCTACTACAACTACTACTTCTCCAAGTGCAACAACTAATAATATATCTCGACTTTTTTTGCTGCTACTACCACTACTACTTCTACTACTACTACTACTACTACTAATTCTATGTTTACTGCTGACACCGTACAAGAATCTTGGTTATTTTTCAAAGACACATTTTTGACAGTTTTGAATAGTGTAGCTCCAACCAAAGAAGTTCGTTTAAAGCAGAGAACAGAGCCATGGATGGATTCCGATATTTTAGAACTAATTAAAATTAGGGACTATTTTATGTACAAATTAAAAAAAAAATAATAATAAGGAATTTTTTCAAAAGTTTTGTTCATATAGAAATAAAGTCCAAAGGTCTGTGAAGAAAGCAAAGGCAGAATATATTTGTGATCAATTAGAAGAAAACAAACACAATCCTAAAAGTCTGTGGTCTCACTTAAAATCGTTAGGTCATAGCAATAATAGTAAATCCTCACCCAATGTTGTTTTAAATGTAGAGGGCAACCTATGTTTTGAAGCTAAAACAATAGCCAATCATTTTAACTATTTTTTCACAACTGTTGCTTCAGTACTAGTTGATAAGCTTCCTACTGCTCCAAATCTATTTAATACAGCATCTAACATTTTTAAATCGTTTTACAAAGACAGAAATCTTGCTCACAATTCTTTTAAACTTCATACAGTTTCTGAAGATTTTGTTTACAAAGAGTTAAGCAAATTGAAGTGTTCTAAAAGTACTGGGTTAGACGAAATCCCGGCCAGATTTTTGAAAGATTCTGCTCCTTATATCAAAACTCATATTACATTTTTGATAAATAGCTCTATTGTTAACAATGTAGTTCCCACTGATTTAAAAAGTGCTAAGGTAAAACCACTGTTTAAGAAAGACAATAGGTCCGAGGTTTCTAATTATAGACCGGTTAGTATTTTGTCCATTGTTTCAAAAATATTAGAGAGAGCTGTATACAACCAGTTGGAATCCTTTTTAGTAAAGAACGGTCTGTTGTATGAGTATCAGAGTGGATTCAGGGGGAATCACTCCACTGACTCCTGTCTTATTCACCTGTCTGATCATATACGTGGACAAACCTCTAATGGCTTGTTTACTGGTATGATTATGTTAGATCTACAGAAGGCATTCGACACTGTAGATCATGACATTCTGTGTCGGAAGCTTCGTGCGATGGGAGTGGAGTCTGTGGAGTGGTTTCGCTCGTACCTAGCTGATAGGACGCAGTCTGTACATGTTAATGCCGCTAAATCGGATTTCAAATCAGTAGTGTGTGGTGTTCCCCAAGGGAGTATACTGGGTCCTCTTTTGTTCTTGACCTACGTTAATGATATGAAAACAAGTATATCATCCAACTGTAAATTAATACTCTATGCTGATGACAGTGCTATTTTGTATTCACATAAAGATCCAAGTACCATCAGTCAAGTTTTAGGCAAAGAACTCGAGTCCTGTAGTAAATGGTTAATTGACAATAAGCTATCCCTCCATCTAGGCATAACAGAATGTATTCTTTTTGGTTCGAAACGTAAACTCACCAAGGTGGACAATTTTCATATACAATGTAATGATCATGTTATAAAATCTCAGACGTATGTAAAATATCTTGGTTCTATTCTAGATGCTGATTTGTCCGGTACTTCTATTGTAAATAATATCGTCAAGAAGGTTAACTCTAGACTTAAATTTTTATATAGACAACGTGATTTTTTAAATAAAAGTCTTAGAAAAAGCTTATGTAATTCTTTAATACAATGTCATTTAGATTATGTATCCTCTTCGTGGTATTGTGGACTCACGAAACAGCTTAAGCACAAGTTACAAATAGTCCAAAATAAAATGGTTCGTTTTATTAACAATTCCCATTGTAGGACATCACTTGTTGTATCGAATTTTGAAGAACTTGGTTTATTGAACGTTGAACAAAGATGCAAGCAACTTCGGCTTAACCACATCCATAAGATTTTCTACAATAAATGTCCAAGCTATATGAAAGACAATTTTGTCAAATGTACAGATGTCCATCAGTATGGGAATAGATCCCGATTTAATTTTTATGTACCTCAAGTTGATGGCTTTACTAGTTCTTCATTTTACTACAATGGTATTACGGATTGGAATGCATTACCTGATA
The DNA here is from genome assembly GCF_020536995.1 of Dreissena polymorpha. Classification (NCBI taxonomy): domain Eukaryota; kingdom Metazoa; phylum Mollusca; class Bivalvia; order Myida; family Dreissenidae; genus Dreissena; species Dreissena polymorpha. Next base: position 208,788,715 of record NC_068355.1, read on the forward strand.
ATATAAAGTCCATCGAATCGAAATTTACTTTTAAGAAACTTGTTAAGACACATCTATTAAATGATATGAAGGTAGACGAGAATTCCATGTATTTTTACTTTTAGATTTGTTTTATTTTTATGTAATTCATTATTTTTATGTTTTTTATTCGTGTCAGTGTATTATCATGTGAACTTTTGAAAGATTCACTTAATTCGTAGAAGAAATCATGTGTAGGATCATGTCGATTATATATTAAGAACTGAAAAAACAATATATTTATAGTCACGTATAAGATCTGTTCGACTAAATCCAGGGACCCCGTTGGAAATAAGCTTTTTCATGTTTACATGTCTAAGCTTTACGGGTTATCTTGTGTATACATCATGTCGTAATCTTATTTGGATCTGTGATAAATGGCACCATTGATGTAATGCATGTTTCTGAATATGATAATAATGCAATCTATACGTTACTTATTGCCTTGATTGCATTGAATTGTAAATTGCTTGACATGTATGCACAAATAAAACAAACAAACAAATACTACTACTACTACTACTACTACTACTACAACTACTACTGCTACTACTACGACTACTACTACTACTTGTACTGCTAGTACTATTACTTCTACTACAACAACAACTTCTACTACTGCAACAACTATTACTCCTTTTATTACAATAACAACTACAACAACAACAAACACTACTACTATTACTTCTAATACTACTATTACTTCTACTACTACTACTACTACTACTACTACTACTACTACTACTACTACTACTACTACTACTACTACTACTACTACTACTACTACTACTACTACTACTACTACTACTACTACTACTACTACTACTACTACTACTACTACTACAAAATTCAATTCCTATGTTTGTGATAACGCGAGATCAGTATTATATTTTTAACTATTTAACTAATTTATATGTACTGGTGTTTTTCTCTAAAACGCGAAATATATTGGAAACTATATCAATTAATATTCACAATACCTTAAAACATTATAAGCACGTATGAGGGTTCAATGCGCTAGAGGCGGATGCTTTAACCGCAACGCTAAAGTCATTCACCTTTAACCGCAATGCTAAAGTCATTCACCTTTTACCACAACGCTAAATTCATCCACCTTTAACCGCAACGCTAAAGTCATTCACCTTTAACCGCAACGCTAAAGTCATTCATCTTTAACCGCAACGCTAAAGTCATTCAACTTTAGCCGCAACGCTAAAGACATTCACCTTAAACCACAACGCTAAAGTCATTCAGCTTTAACCGCAACGCTAAAGTTATTCACCTTTAACCACAACGCTAAAGTCATTCACCTTTAACCACAACGCTAAAGTCATTCACCTTTTGATGATTTGCACTCATACTTGTGGACTAGGGGACTCTAGACGGTTAATGGATTGGTAAGTGTCTCCCTCGTGTTGTTTTCTTAGTACATCAACCGGAGATATATACAAAGGTACAAAATGTACTGAGACGCTCGTAGGGGTGAACCATGTAGGTTCAGGTGTAGAAGGATTCGAAATATGCACACATATGAACGTTCGTGTAATTGACTTAATATAATGCGTTACAATTACTAAACAAAGGAGTTTGGACATTTGAAAGTATCAACGTTGTTATTGTAGGCAGCTCTTTATCATCTTGTTTTCGTGAATTCGAAACAAACGATTATTTTTTGCCATTATCACAATGTGCGATGTATGCTATACGTTAAATAAGGAAGTGCTTTCCGGAAATATTTTCCCGAAGTTTTGCTATGAATTGAACATTGTTTTTCTCGACCCGATACACTTAATCGACACTTGATACAAAACAGTACATGGGAGCGATATGTGTTTGTGTGTGTGAGTGTTTACCAAATAAACACATGACAATAGTGCTCTTAAAATTGTATTCAGCAACTTGGTTTTGACGACTTATAAATAGCTACACGTTTGTAAAGACTACGATCGCAATTACCTATGCCGCAATTAAAATACTGGGCATTAAAACAACATAAATGGTCTATATCCTGTACATGTAAGTGGCAACTTAATGGGGACACTTTATTTATAAAAACGCTGATAGTGTGCAAAGACAGACCGTGATAAAAGGAATTTAAGAAAGTGAATTATGCACTAAAATTATTATTAGAAATATGTAAATAATTGTCACTCCAATTCTTATTTTCATTAACACCTTAACTATAGACGGGCTGTTTTGAGATATTAAAACACAATTGCACTTTTTACCGTTTCAGCAAACATGTTGTCTATCAGTGATGTATATGCACACACACAACACAACATGTTTTCTTGTTTTTCTAATAGAACCTGGTAAAATATAATGGTAATGACAAACAAAAAAGACTCATTAATCGAAATGGAATATGCGGAGCCGTAACCTTAAGTATCACAACAACTTAAACGGGAATATCCACACAAAAAATCCACGTAAATAAATATATGCACTCATACATCAACAGTTCACATCTTTTAAGTAGATATGAACTAAATTATAATTATTTCTTGACGAAATCATTTAGAAAAATATATAGGATCCCCCCAAACAACATTTGTTTCGGATACAGGCCTTCATTTTGAGATACAAACCAAAAATACCCAAATGCAACTTTAAAGTCCCTATAGCGATAGGGTGAATGCGTATTGCGCTACTTAATGTGCATTGTCTTCGTAACGATTGTATAACAATAACTGATTGTGCAGGGCCGAATTGTTTCGGGGACAATTTTGTGTATTTATAGAATAAATATGTTAATTAACGTTGGTAGAACAAAATACTTTTGGATAATATGATGTCGTATTTAACGTTGTTATGCCCTTTAAAATATGATTTAATTTGTTTTTAATCATAAAAAAGTGTGTTTGAAAATAACAAAGCCTTCTATATACATATGCACATTTCAAAACATAACCCATTCAATCAGTTCGTGTTAACTTTGTGCTGCATGTATCCCACTGTCAGCATAATGCAACAGCTTTCTTGCTCAAACTTAATTTATTCTTTTACCTAATGTAAACCTTATAAACTTTTATTGGGGCATTATGGAAAACTAAATACAAATAAATCGGAACTGCTGATTATCCGGAACTGGTTGACAATCTGTAGTAAAACTAATTGGTACTTGTAAAAATGCCTGCGATGTTTAAAAAAGTGACTTCCGTTTAATGAGCGCCAATCTAAAAAGCAAACAAATTTATATGTTGTGCATGGTACATCGCGTAAGAGAAGCAAGTTAGACAGCATTGACAATTAAAGAAAGGAACTTGAAACATGTGTCTCAGGATGTATTTATTGGGGTCGGTAATTCTGCTGGCCTATGGCGGACAGTGTGAGTCATATTGGAAAAGGTTTATGTCCTGTTATCTGCTATATTAGACACACTTATGTTGGAGCAAAATATATACGAAATATTACGCTAGTCAATTGTTCCAAGAGTTTGTATCATACGAGTGGCTTGTGTGATGACGTATCACACGAGAGGCGGAGCCTCGAGTGTGATGCGAAATAGCACAAGCCACGAGAGTGATACAAACTCTTGGAACAATTGACTAGCGTTATATTCCTCCTATTATATACACAAACTAATCAAAACAGTTAACAATTGTATTTTTTACTTTACAAAACTGACAAAACAATGACTAAAACTTCGGTACGCCATAGTTCATTTAAGACGCGTATGGATACAGTTTATGTAAATTAACGTGTAAACATTCGAACCGGGAAAACACAGGTTTACGAAATGCTTACCTTAAAGCCATCGTAAACCAATGTTTATAACAATTAAATCGACAACTTTAAATTTTAATCCGATGTTTATAATAAAAACGTTGAAATGATATGCATTTCCACTTCTTTCTTCCATGTCTTTATCGAAACTTAGTTTAAACCACTCTATTTTATTGTATTCCTATCATAAATATACATTTATGCATGGTAAACACACACTCCAAAATACGTTTTGAATTCGTTCTATGTTTTTAATAAATAGTTTACTGTTAAAAAACATCACGTCCGACATGTCCTTAAATTTCAGAGAGTTTAGATAAAACCATTGTGTTTCGTCACAGAAATGACGTCACACGATGTACTACGTAATATATTTCGTAATATTAAATATTTCTATTTTTGGTGCGCGTACTGTGACGTCATTAAATGGGTCAAAGTAGTCCGGCTAGTATGGTAATACGGAATTGGAAACAGCGAGTAGCGTAATACGGGATTTTTTATTTCGACGATTGATACAACCTGTATTTTGTAAAAAGCATTAAATAGGTATATAATAAAATGAAAAAGGAGCAGGATGCTATGAGAAAAGATATGAAGGATCTCATGACATCGATGACCGCAACGAATAAGCAGCTCAGTGAGGTTCCTTCTTTTAATCTGAAGCTGATATCTGTACAGGATATACTCGATGATTTTGACAGTCACGTGAAAGACTTCGCTGCGGAAGTAGGGCGACGCACGCACCTGTTTACACGCGGACTGGAGAAGGAGAAGGCAGCAACCAAGTCACGATTGAAATATGTCCAGAAGATTTAGGAGGGCGTACAGTCCAATATTAACCTATTGATTGGTGTTTCTGATGACTTTTTAGAACGGAGGATGGCGGACTCGGTTTGTCGGATTGAAACTCTTGACAATACAGTCAGACATGAATGGTGCAGCCAACAAAATGCAAGCCCAAATAGCCACCGTGAAACGGAAAGTAGTAGCTACGCAGAACAACACTCAAACACGGGCTCTAAGTCTCGAGGGCACGCAAGCGGATCCTAATTTAAAGACAGCGGATATTGAATCTCACGTCGAAACAACACACGGACAAATCGTTGGATGAATTGACACTCTGCACTCTGGAAACTACGCAGTCAGGCATGAAAGGAGCAGAAAACAACACACAAGCTCAAATAGCAACCGTGGAACATAAAGTAGCAGCTACGCAGAGCAACACCCACACTCTCCAGTCACGATTTCAAAGTATGGAGGGAACACAAGGTGTTCTTAAAAAATATAACAAGGGTTATCAAATCACAAGTCGATGCAACAGGAATACAGACGTATTGGAACTCTGAAAAAGACGCAGTCAGATATGAAAGGAGACGCAATCAAAATACACGCTCAAAAGGCTACCTTGGAACATAAAGTAGCAGCTATGCAGAGCAACACTTACAATCTCAAGTCACGGGTTCAAAGTCTGGAGTGGACGCAATCGGATATTTTTTCAAAGACAAGGACTATCGAATCACAATTCGATGAGACACTACTACAGATAGTTGGACGGATTGCAACTTTGGAAAAGACACAGTCAGGCATGAACGGATCAGCAAATAAAACACAAGCTGAAATAGCTACCGTGGAACAGAAAGTAGCAGCTACACAGAGGAACACTCACAATCTCCAATCACGGTTTCAAAGCAAAGGAGGGAACGCAAACGGATTTCAAATCAAAAACAATAACCACCGAGTCACAAGTCGATACGACACGAAGACAGATATACCTGCTCCAACAAAACATAGGTACGTGTGGGGTTTCATAAGTGTCTTTATAAAATTCGTGACTGAACGTCGGATCTAAATATTTGTTTGACTCTTTATCCACTAGAAACGTCAATATTAATTGAAAATAAGATATATAGATACGTGTCCCAAATTCCAATAAATATATTGAATAAAAGTTCATGTAATTGTGTTCAATAAAAATTGCAATGTGCAAAACATGAATGCCGTAGGCATAATCATCAGTTATAATGTGCTGAACTGTGAATAAAAATATACCTTGCTTCAGGTACATGTTTCGGTGTCTCGACCAGGCTTCAAACAGATAACACATATATCAAAGCAATTATCATCAAATTCGATCACGTTTACTACAACGAAGGAGGCCCCTACAGCCCAATGACCAGCATGGTCACTGTACATGTTAGTGGAGTATACGTCATCATGTTAAACGTTCAAGTATATGTTGATTCAAGCGACACGAATCGAATGGCACATGTTGTACGGAGTGTGAATGGTAATACAAAAGCAGAATCTCCAGTAGCGGGCTTGGCGCCCAATTTGACTGGTGGGAATGCTGCTGTGTTGAAAGTCTTAAACGGGGACATTTTATTATATGTACCGCGAAATTGAGAGAGCAATATTACATTTACATGCGCAGAACCATGTGTATATTTAAAGAACATGTTTTCCTACATAACCATACGTTATATCCCATAGTCATTCCAAATGAATGGACAAAGACATCCTATATGATAGTTCATTAAATTGAATATGTACGTGTATGCGAAAATCCGTGGAACCCAATATTGTCTTTGCCGTAGATTTTGGTTTAATAGGCGAACCACAGCGAAATATCATTGAATTTCATGCCCCAATTGTATCCGCCTAATAAACATCCCGATAATTTGACGATATCGCAGATTCGGTATGTAATAAATATGGAATGTATGCACACTTGATATTTCTTTAGCCTGTTTTTCTTTCCATAAAATTAGTTATTTCAGAAAATGGTTCACATTGGTCAGGTTTAACGTCGCGTTTAAATGGTCGAATTTGTTGAATAAGCCTAACAGCATATTGTCGATTCCTTGTTTGCGTAGTGTACATCTGATCTAACGTAAGGATTCCTCACTATGTTTGCGTAGTGTATATCTGATCTAACGTAAGGATTCTCTCCATAACACAACACTTTATGTGTGAGTTCTTAATGCAATGCGGTAGTTATTTTCTAAACCTTGACACCACACTGCGTCGTTTTGTTTTATTTAGACGCCCCAGGCAGTGGTTTCTTTTTAGGAAGTGCGCCCTAAAATTCCGTCCCTTCTTCCTCACGCCATTGCTTCCGCCGGGTGGCGTCAAGGTCGATTTCTTCTATGGCATGCGGCTCTCTTGGTTTTTCTTCGCCATCGGACATCTTACCGATGTTGCGTCCGACACACATAAGGATGCCGGCGGCCATGTTGCGATCAGCCCTAGAACGGCCAGCACAAAAGACCAACTGAAAGAGTAATCGAGTCGCTTGATGGCCACAGCGTACACGGCTATGCCAATAGCGGCAAGGTATCCTGCAAGAATATAAAATAAGTGAATAAAACCATGAATAAAAATACAGAGAAGGGTTCAGGAAAGACAATTGTTTATAAGTACTTAATCACTGGATTATATTGCTATGCAATTGAATAACATTAACCCTGAAATAAGTTGATATTGTTGTTATTAAAGGGTTATACAGATTTAATTATGAGAAGGACCACATATTTGTTCGAGTTTGTTGATGGTTCATGTCCACATCATGCAATACAACTAGGAGTCCCAATAAACATAAAACCAGTACTGAACAATAGCCCCCCGCTGTAGTAAACTTGAAACAATAAGCAAAATAAACTTCAACATCTGTTTGACCAAAGAGGCATTTTTATTGAAAGTTTTTTGAGAATAACACTAAAAGTTGTATGTCATAATATCACTTATTTGTGTTTCGAGCTTTGAGGAGAAAACGTATTTGAGCTCTTTTGATGTATCATTTGTTGGAGAACGTGATTTTATGAAAAATGACTAGCGGGCAAATGCCTTTTATTTTATACAAAATGTCAATCATCTAGCTTTGCTAGTTTCCTATATGCATAGTATATTTTAGTAGGAGTTGAAGAAGGTGTGTAGTTTTTTAATAATGACGATAAAAAATGTACACGGACAACTACATATCAACTACATATCATCCTGTCATTAGGAAGGATGCCTGCAATATGACATCTGCTTTGATTATTGCAGAATAAATAACTTCTATATGACGATTTTATGTCTATAGACATACATTCAGAATGGAATATTGACATATACACGGACTTCATCAATTTGGAGAACAATATACTAACTTTGTTTCGTGTTTTCGTAATGGGATAAGTTATACACATGCCATGTTTAACATCTGGTAATGTCCATTGATAAATATAGGTACATATATATAAGCTATATGATATAAGATATAAGCTAATACCTACTGAAATAACACTAAAGTAATTATTTGATTTAATATCAGTAAGTTCTTTTAAAAATATGTTTACACGGAGGCTTCCTAAAAATCTAGAATATTATTTAGCAAGTATAGTTATCAATCAAAAACTGAATGGCATAGCTACGTTGAGTCGTCTTTTGTAAAGTCATATCTGTGAATGTTTAATAAATTCGGATCTTGAAATATTGTCCGTTCGACAAAAGTATTAACTAGTGATAAGAATTTCAATGTGTACGAGACGTTTCCATTAAAAGAGGTATACATTGATTTACTGTATATAAATCATCACATGGAGTAATTTGACATCGGTCAATATATTATACACACGTGGATAAAAACTATCTAGTTATTAAGACATTTTGCATTCATTATTTTGTTTTAAATGACTTTTTTCGAAATTAATTAGGGCTAAACATTAAGAGCAGACCTCTGTACGGTTTCATTTTTATATGTGTGTATGCTGTTTTGTATTGTGCTGTTTGGTACAGTTTTGGCAGTTGGTCATTGTATGTAAGTAGAATGCAATACTGATCCAGCAGCTGGAGTTTCACTTCTATATATTGAAAAGTGTTAAATGCTGCTAGTGGTTACTTGTTAGAAAAATTGCAATCTTTACTAGACATATCAAACAAAAGATTAATACGTTGATTTCGTTTGTTTTTAAATCTTCACGCGAAGTCATGATGTAAACAAATGATGCATTTACTATGTTGGTATTTAAAGATACGTTCGAAATTAATTAGGGTAACATATAATTCAGATAATTCTTTTTAGCTTGAACTTCGTTTTAAATGCTGCTAGAGAATTGCATCAAAATGCTGTCATAATGATATGGGAAGAAGAATGAGCTTAAAGTGATAAATAGAAAATACTAGGTTAGCGTTGAATACAGAGAAGTTTATGTTGCAAGGCTTAGAACGCCGGGAGCGCGAGCCTTGACGATATATATATATATATATATATATATATATATATATATATATATATATATATATATATATATATATATATATATATATATATATACTGACATTCCTGTATAGCGGGGTGTCGATACAAGACCTAGTTATGTGGCGACGATATAAAACCCTTGTTGCAGGGTGTTTGTATATATGCTATATAACAGCCCAACAGCTTAGGACTAATTTCAAATAATTATAGTATTTCTGAACACATTACTTTTGCTATAAATAACATAAAAGAAGAAAACTTATATTTATTATACAAGTTGTAAAAATGATGATTATAATTATGATAATAATAATAATAATAATAATAATAATAATAATAATAATAATAATAATAATGATAAAAAATAAAATATAATAATAATAATAAGAATAATAATGATAATAATAATAATAATAATAATAAATAATAAAATAATATAATAATAATAATAATATAATAATATAATAATAATAATATATAATAATAATCATAAATAAGTAATAATAATAATAATAATTATACGAATATAATAATAATAATAATGATAAGAAGAATAATAATAGAAGAATAGGAAGAAGAACAATAATAAAAAAAGAATTAGAAGAAAAAATAGAAGAAGAAGAATAAGAAGAATATAAGAAGAATAATAATAAGGATAAGAATAATAATAATTATAATAATAATAATACTAATAATAATAATAATAATAAATAAAATAAATACAAAATAAAGTAAATAGTATTATTTTTATTTTTTTATTATTATTATTATTAAAATCATCATCATCATACAAGAAAATTCAATTGTATAATACGAGATGTAATAATAGTATGATTATTATTATGGAGTTCCATAATTTTAATTTTACTCTTAATCCTTTAATTATATTCATTTTTTAATAATGATAACAATAATAATAAGAATTAATAATAAGAACTATTATTTTAATAACATAAGAAGAATAATAATAATAAGAATAATAATAATTAATATTATTTTTATTTTTAGTAATATTATTATTATTATTATTATTATTATTATTATTTATATTATTATTATTATTATTATTATGAAATAATAATAGTAATAATAAATATTATTATCATTAGTTTATTTATTATTATTATTATAAATAGTATTATTATTATTAACTATGATGATGATTATTATTATTATTATTATTATTATAAATAATAATATTATTATTATTATTATTATTATTATTATTATTATTATTATTATTATAATGATTATTATTACTAATAAAATACACATAGACATAAGAGTAAATTCAAAATTACGGAACTCCATAATCATATTATTAATGATGACACTTATATTACATGTTAACATAAAAGTATAATTTGTTAATAGAGTTCCTCGAAGGAGGGCGAACATGTTACCAGGGTGGTCTGTGGATTTCTTTAAAATGAGTTATCATTTCCTTGAATAAATGAAAACTATGTCGAGACCAGATAAGTCTTACGCTTGACCAGAAACTTCGTTCTTGGTTATAGGTCATGATACATATTACAGTTAAGAAACCAATTAGACACACATTATCCTTAACAGAGACGTATTTTCAAATTCCGTGATCACATGAAAAACATCAGACACCACTTATAGAAAACGTGTCTCAATAATGATTTTCGCATAATATTGAAAAATATAAGAACAAAAATCACCAATTATGATGAAATGAATTGAACAAAAACATGTTTAATGTGGTGAACAACGTGCCAGATTCAGCATCATTCATCTAAAATTAAAATAATAAAAAAAATGCATTTAACTATGTGATATAAGGTTTGGGTAAGTTTTAAAGTTATTTCCTTTTTAAATAAACTGGTGTTTTGTGCTTATTTGTGATTTTACTTGGATTTAATTATATTTATTGTCATGTTATTATCTTAACGCACATTACGAGTATGAAGATACATTGACTTAAAAAAATCATTGTAATATAATGAGCACTTTAATTCACTACCGATTTCTTATGATATAATGCGTATAGAGAATACTAGATATATATACGCTTATTTAGCCACACGTACAACACATAAACCAGAAGCATTGCCGTTTTGAGTGTTCGTGCCGAGAAAGTAAACTTATACAATGTATTTTGTAACACCTACGGTGGTATAGAGGCAACATTCACTTCTCTTTTTAAAAATTGCTCTCCTCTTTTATCTATTTAGTAGTAGTAGTAGTTGAAGTAGTTGAAGTAGTAGTAGTAGTTTTAGTAGTAACAGTAGTAGTAGTAGTAGTAGTAGAACTAGTAGTACTAGTAGAACTAGTAGTAGTAGTAGTAGTAGTTGTAGAAGTAGTAGTAGTAGTAGTAGTAGTAGTAGTAGTAGTAGTAGTAGTAGTAGTAGTAGTAGTAGTAGTAGTAGTAGTAGTAGTAGTAGTAGTAGTAGTAGTAGTAGTAGTAGTAGTAGTAGTAGTAGTAGTAGTAGTAGTAGTAGTAGTAGTAGAAGTAGTAGTAGTAGTAGCCGTAGTAGTAGTAGTAGCAGTGGTAGTAGTAGTAGTAGTAGTAGTAGTAGTAGTAGTAGTCGTAGTAGTAGTAGTAGTAGTAGTAGTAGTAGTAGTAGTAGTAGTAGTAGTAGTAGTAGTAGTAGTAGTAGTAGTAGTAGTAGTAGTAGTAGTAGTAGTAGTAGTAGTAGTAGTAGTAGTATTAGCAGTAGTAGTAGTAGTAGTAGTAAGAGAAGTAGTAACAACAGCAACAACAACAACATCAGCAGTAGTAGTAGCAGCAATAGTAGTACTAATAGTAGTATGTTATGTTATATCAGAGCCTTGCCTGCTTTGACCAGCTATATATATGCGTACAGAATATTTACACATGTTACGCAAAATTTGATTGGCTGACTAACTCGGGATCTCGAGATAGCAACAATTCTCTCCTCTTTTGTTTAATGCACTCTGCCTTTATTTTCTGCACCGCTCTTCTTTTAATTGTGCGCCGCTTTTATTTTGTCGTGGCCACGAGATAGAAAAAAGAGGAAGAGGAGAGCAATTTAAAAAATGAGAAGCACCACTCTTTTTTTAAATTGTACGCCGCTTTTATTTAGTTTTGCACTCTTCTGTTTTTCTATCTCGTGGTCACGACATAGCTAACTCGTGGCCACGAGATAGAAAAAAGAGGAGAACAAAAAATAGAGAAGTGAATGTCACCTCTGTGCCACCGTATTTACCCGCCATTGACTCTTTTTTTTATTTTCGAAAGTAAACGCGAATATAGTTTACAAAGAGTGTTGAATGTTCAGTACGGTGTTCTAACTTGATAATGCGAGTATGCTGATGAGCTAAAATATGTGTGTTAAGTTTCTGAGATATACATGCAACTTATAGATAAAGAATAAAAACTTTTGACATTGAAAGTTTATATCATCATTGATTTAATTTCTTCTCAACTTATTGAAGATCCGCTACTCGATAAACGATGGATGCATGAATATATATTATACAAGAATAGTAATCTTGAATCTTAGCGCGATACCGGAACAAAACAAAAAAGAAATACTTGTATTTTTTATTTTTCTAAGTGTTACTTTACTCTTCAGTCTTCATCAAACCACTCAGTCATTTGTAATAACAAGGTAATATGGATGTAACGTTACACAAGAAACCTCCATACATTTATTTTATAAATCAAAATGATGTGAAATAAATGCAATATTAAGAAGTAAAGCGATAGTTTAATTCATAGAGTTGCTTATAAAAATGCTTACATTGAAACTAAAGTAACACATTTATCATCGAAACTTTGAATCAAGTAAAACTAAATCAAAATAAATTATTTATAAATTCATTGACAAACAGTAATTCCAATGTTTAAAAAAAAATCGGGTTCAATTTTCCTTAGCAAAACAAAAGTAACTACAAGAAATTGTTATAAATTAGGACCGCATTATGGTTTTGAATGCATTCAATAGTTTCTTCACATGTATACATTTAACATGTCGATATATAGCAATCGGCAAAAACACAATAATGTACGCAACATTATAAATGCATGAATAAATCTGTACAAAATAATCACCATTCTAAACACACAATTCGGAAAAAAAAATACTTAAACAAATGGTGTAAAATAAAACACTCAACAATATTTAACAATAAACAAAACACATTTACGTGTATTATGTTCACGAAAAACTAAATAATTAGGTGAACAGTTTGATTTAATTTGCAAATTGCAATGTAGGTAAGTATGAGAGTACTATGCAATTAATTGCAACATACGCTTTTGTGAACTTGAAAGAATACCAAGTATTTTATCTAAATCATTGTCACTACCTTAGTCATAAGAATTTCCATGACGACCGCAGCGGTGGCCAGACTGAGTAGGTTGTTGTCAAGCATTTCCATCAGCTTCCCCACTACGTACAGGCACTTCAAGTCCATCGTAGTCTCAATCCTTCCCTACGGGTGGGAGACATGGACGCTTCGAGCGGACACAGAACGTAGGGCACAGGCATTTAAATACAAATGTCTCCGAAGACTGCTCCGCATCTCATATACGTAACACAAGACCAACGAGTACGCCGGAACATGACTCCAGCACTTTTTTCCCACAAAAACCCCTACTGGCGACCGGCAAACGACGAAAGCTGGCTTGGTTTGGACACGTCACCAGACACGAGTCTCTGTGCAAGACTGTTTTCCAGGACACGCTAGAGGGAGTTCGACGTCGAGGCCGCAAGAAAAAAAATTGGATAGATAATGTAAAAGAGTGGAAAGGATGAATTACTCTCAGAAGCACACAACAAACCTGACTGGAGGAGGATCTATGTATTGTCGTCCCTCATGTCCCCCGGGCTTGATGATGATGTGGACTGTTCTGAGATTTTGGGTCAAAACGGGGTACATGGACAAAATTGAGTTATTTACATTTTCGGAAAGCTACATGTATGGTGCATACGGTAAAATTAAGATGTTTGCAAATTATATCAGTTTAAGGTTAAAAGGGCTGATTTAGAAATGCCTATTAAAACACAACAAATAAACATTTCTTGATTTATTTTCATGTCAATAAATTATGTTAATACGTTTTTAATACGTCTACAAGAGAATTAAAAAATCAGTAACATATTATTATGCTGTTATAATATGATATACTTAATACTTTTCAAGAATTAGAAAACATTACAAACATTTTAGAATGTGTTTTGGTTACCATGGAAACACCTTAAATAATTCAAACTATTGAAATTTTGTGTATGAAATGCATTATTTAACTATTTTTTGTTTAATAAATCATATATTGAAAAAACATTCTTATATACCTTATGCAGATTCAAAGTCAAAGTGTCTATCTCAAAAGATATAGACTCTTGTGGTTATTTGCTCTAAATTCATTTGCAGTACATTTGGATCGGATAAGATTACCTACAACTACCAAAAAAATCATTTTAACAAATTAAATGACACTACAAAATATGTCTTACAAACTGCACTATTTTATTTCAAAATTTGAATGCACTGTTTTCCAAAAATCAGGGATTGTTCACAAAGAATCTCAATAGTTTAATTGTACTGTAACCATGGAAACCAAAATCTATACACACCATTATTTATTTGAAATTGTGAAAATAAAATAATGTATTTAAAAGACGTGAACGTTAAATATTATGTTCATTTAACCTTGTAAAAAAACGACAAAAACTAATGCTATTACAAATTGCATTTTTAAATCTTAGCAATTCAGATTAATTATAATTCAAGTAATATATACATCTTAAAATTAAATTAAAACAGATCCCATTTAATTAAGTACATACATAGACAAACATAATGTTCTCAGATTTGTTCAATGTTCATCTGATTGTACAATTAATTTACAATTAATTTACACATGGCTATCTTAAAACCTATTAAACTACAATACATTCAGGAATCATCAATTTTTAAGTGTTAGTTGCATGGCAATGATCACAACTTTGTGGTCACCATGGTTACCATTGTGAAAATTAAAAATGCATACAGTTGTTTTAAGTAGACATATAACATTAGAATGGAATTAAAATTATAAAAACTGCATAATAAAATGAGTATATGAAAAAAAAAATCTTATTCATTCAAACATATTCCATAAATATAAGTAAGGTCTCGAGACAGTTAACTCTTAAATCTACAATTGTTGCAGCACATTATCATAGACTGCTCATGATTTGAAAATATAGACAATCCCAGAAATCGATAACTCCCGGATTACCCGCCCCTGAATACTCTCGCGCGCCTCCAAAACGGTACTGAAGAAATAAACATGGACCTATATATTGTGTAAAGGTCCCTACGCAAAACAAGGAAGCGAAACGGGTTTATCAAATATATTTGAGGATTTAAAGAGTTTCTGTTATCGATCTGACAACCACATAATAGTTCGTGTTTTTTTTATTAATATAAATTACGTAATTAGTAGAAATAAGGTTCATCTGCATTCGTTTAAGAGTAATAACACACAGCATGGACATGGACCTATTTGTGTAGGTCCCTGGCATGAATAAGGTCTTGATTTTCATTTAACATGTTATTTAAAGGTGACGCGTGATATCTTATCTAAATTTCGGTATCAACACATGTGCAGACATGTGGTGTCACGGGCAAACCCATAAACGCTTTTAATCCACACTTGGAACATCGCCTCCCATTGAGCGAATTCGTTCGCGCCTTTATCGCTGATGTTTTTTTTCAAGAGATGTATGTTGCTGTCATTTAGAATCCGTATTTAAAGAAAGATAAATCACTTATTTTGTGCGTGTTCTTAATTTTTAAGCGTAAATTTAGACCGTTTTACGAACATTTAATAAAGACATACGTTTAGGAAATCTAGAGAACACAATTGGAACTATTTAAGTTTATTTAAGGCTCATTATTTTCATGTTGAACATTTCAATCGTGAATTAAGATGTTATTAAGAAAATTTAATAATATTTCAGGCAACATGAAAACGTTATTTAAATAATAATATAAGAAAGTTGTAGACAAGAGCTGATATGTCCTTTTTAATAAAAAAGTATGACATATCCTGACATCTTACACACTTTTGCAAGCGAATAACTCCGATTCTTGTTCATTTATATCCCAAAATTCATTTCCGGCTAGTTATTTTAAAAGGGAAATATTAATAGCGAAATGGTAACTGTTTAGACAAACAAAGAGATGTATTATTCAATAAAAGAAGTCGTCCTAAGTCTTTAATCTTAACGTTTCTGAATATCTCCGGAAAGTATAGAAAGTACGACATTTAATAAGAAATAATAAAGGCTTAAACAAAGGCAGATATCAATTTAATTGTCTACATCGATCTTAAATCTATCTAATTAAAATTCAAAGATCTATCCAAAAAATATGGTCTGAATGGATGTTTCCAATCTTTATATATCGATAGATCTTTGTTAATATCTCCGGATCTATTAACGCTAAAATCACAACGTTTACTTCACACTTTAGATATTTCTATACCTTTATAATTATGCTTGAATAATTTTATTCCATAAAGAATTAATTAAATTTTATACGAAGGCATTATGCTGAAACGTATGCTTAAAAATGCCAACTCGGTCTTAAACATTACGTGTTGTCACTGAATTATGTTGCAGAGACACATATTTTATGAATCTATCGTGTATATTTTTAATTTAAATTATATTGATTTACGATGTGATACATATCGACACTTGGTTTTATGTTTCACTTGTTTTCAATTCTAATGTGCGAAGTCATAAAGTACTGTTTATTGGAATAAAGCGGGTGTACACTATGCTAACGTTGTAATCTGTCAAATTCTTCAGTACTGTTTTCAATCGCGGGTTACGTAATAGCAAATATGGCGGCGCCCATATTATCGATTCTGGGATTGTCTATTACAGCAACTAGGCATAATATGAGTTATTAATCACATATTGTTTGCATTGCTACATCTGCAAGTGGGATAGGCAGGGATAGTTCCTTTTGCACAGCATTCTTATTCTTCCTCTTAAAGGACATGCATTGAGCAGAGAGGCGTAGTGTTTCCTGTTGGATTGGTATACAATAGGTTATGAAACTTCTTCCCAAGAAGGCCAAGCATTAATTGACATCTTCTGCACATTGGCCCTGTCTTGCTTTTTATCTTCCAGCTGGCATGCCCGATGTTATTCAGTGTAAATGTAAAACAAAAATGAGATCAGTTTTCATGAAATTAAGCAAATTAAGTTCATTATGCTGCTAATTGGCAACGTAAACTTTAAATTGCAATTTCACTTTTATAAAGTGACAAACAATGAGTATAGGGGAATTTCCTGATAGAGATTTATCCAAAACAAAACTGTTATTTTTTTTAAACAAATCTAGGTGGGAAATATAAATAATTAAGTGATATAATTTCACAATCAAGTATAATAAAACAAAAAAGAACTTCATGTATTAACTTAATGTAAACCAAATATAAGGAACTGGAAAATGTCACTGTCGACATTTTTACTTTCGTTTCAGTTGTAAATATATTGTTTTTTGTAAATATGGTGGACATTTAACCATAAAAAGGAAATTTGATTAAAAGAATAATACTTACCTTTACAAAGACGAGTTAAATCTAAACATTATTATTAGCACCGAGCTGAAATAGGTATCAACACGTGTTGAATCAAAGTGCTGAAGGCGCTGTAGGTTCTCGCTTTTGTATAAATTTGCACGCAACTTAGCTTAAAAAATTATGTTATAGCTTTTTATATTGCACGTTTTAAATGAACACAACCAATTCAAATTTATAAAGAGTGTATCTTAAAGCACAGGTCCAGATGTGTTTTTTTTAATTATTAATAAAAAATATAATTTAAGCTTCATTTTCGGAAAACATATGCATAAATTGTCGTCCCAGTAACAGAGACTCTCTTTAAACGAAAAACATTATAAAATCAGAAATGTCGTCCTTGATTAGCTTGTGTGCATTGCACAGGCTAATCAGTATGCAGAGGCTAATCTTATTTGATATGCATTAAGCCCGTTTTCCCTTAAAGCAGCCAATATGTACAAATTTCAATGATAAACACAAACCTGGCCAACCTCGTCTTGCAAGCTGTTAAACACTATTAGTCATATACACCCACTACAGTTTACCTACCAGTGGTAAACTATAAACAGACAAATGTGGTGGTTATCTTTCTTAGCAGACGCTCTTAGCATTAAATGCTAAGCTAATTAAAGACAACCACTGCCTGTTGCAGCATAAATTTTGTCGTCTGCTGCAACAGGCAGTGGTTGTCTTTCCATAGCCTAGCTAAGGCTTCTAAGGGCATACTGATTTGCAAAATATGCTCTGTAACATTAGTGTGAGCTAACGCTTACATTAAAAAGTGTGTGTAGCTATGGCCAAATTCGTTAAGGGGAGTAACAAGTCAGCTCATTGAAATAATCGGTGGCCGACTTTGGTAAAAGAGAAGTAATAACTCAGCTAATTGACATTAAAAGGTCAAAATCAACTATTTGTTTGCTAAACAATTCTTTCAAGTACTAGTCTGTGCCGATATTTATATTTATTAAATAAGATAAAAGGTACAATCACAGAAAACCTTAGGCAATATATCAAAATTCAGCGCACGTTAAGCGACGTCATTTGGAATGAGTTTTCTCATTATGACGCTTGCCGAAGTAGTACCAAAAGTCTCAGAACACGACACATGATGATGATGATGATGATGATGATGATGATGATGATGATGATGATGATGATGATGATGATGATGATGATGATGATGATGATGATGATGATGATGATGATGATGATGATGATGATGATGATGATGATGATGATGATGATGATGATGATGACTTACTTGTATTGAATACAATTTTTAAGGTATCAAAAACGATACAACATCATTATACGTATTAGTATACACTATTAAATGAAGGGAAGTATGCAAACGTCTTCCTAGTAAACAGTACATTCGCCATTGTTCAGGCAGACAGTAATGAAACAATGGCTCATACCAGCGCAGGCACACACACACACGCGCAAACAACCTCTTAGGGGCCTTTTCACAGATTTTGCCATGTATTGAATCTTGTCATTAAATGCTTTATAATGATAAATTCATACATTGGACTCAAAAAATCCCAGTATAAAAAAACGAATACAATGAAACAAAGGGGAAAAAACAAACCATCAACAGGGCTCGAACAACTGACCCCTGGAGTCCTGAAGTAAAAAGTCTACCGCCCAGACCACTCGACCATCCGTGCTCATGCTATGAGCGGATGTAGTTTTTACCTATATAAGCAATCCGTGTAGTTTCCCGAAATACGACGGCAACAACAGTACTTCCCAAATTATTTAATCGTTTCGCGTTGCAACGCTTTATAATTTTCAGGTTTTCAAATCGTCCAAAGATGCATACAATGAATATTTTAGAGCATGGTAAATGTTCAGTGTTACTATTTCCTCACAAATATCATAACTAAAACGAAAATTTGCGAATCTGAAACAACTTTTTAATTTTTTTTTCAATTTACCTAAACGTGAAAAGGTCCCTTTAACGAGTGTGGGTCTTTATAAGTTATCAATTAGGACCGCATCATAATTTCAAATGCATTCATTATTGCATTCAACATTTAAAAGTAAAATTTAACATGTCAATATATAGCAATTGGCAAAACACAATTATTTACACAACATGAGTTTTTTAATGGTGGTAAAAACAATACTCAGCCATCTTGCATTTTACAAAACAACGCATTTAGTAAGTTTATAAAAAACACAATAAGGTGAATCAATTCAATTTCGTGTGCACAATTAGAGTAGAAGTTATAGAACTGAAGGTACATATTATAACGCCAGACGAGATATCATTCAAATATCATAAAACACCAAATGCCGTAAATGAGTTTCAATTGCCAATGAACGTTTTTACGCCTGGTAAATTTTCCTTAATATCATACGAAAACGCAACCGCTTCCACCAAATAATTGTCCCCGTTTAAGGCGACCCAGAAGAACAGTCTGTCGACTTTGTCGACAAAATTAGACTGTACTGACCTTTTTAACTAGTACTTCTTTAATATTCTTGATATGATGTCATACACATTGATGCAGATTTGAGCTGCCGTGCGTTCGGTCGATTTTTTTATACAATGCGCTTATTTATAATCTGGATGGCATCGTTTCATTACATATGTTTTCATAGAAGTTGTCTCTAAACTATCCGCTTCCTTCATGTGGTGCATTTGTTTTATATGAGGCATTTGTGTGGAATTTGAAATCAACAAAACAAAAAAAATGTCTGTATGTGATTAACAACCGTTTGGACAACTGTTGTCGTTACTTCATCAAGCAAGTTATTTGCGCTAAAATGCAGATGCGTGTCTATTATTTTCAAATATGTTTTAATCGGGTAAAAGGTAACCAAACATGAAAGCAGGTTTCAACTCTTTTGTTTTGTAACATATCTTTGGGACAAACCGTTATTTTATTTTAAGCATCACCTGCTTTATTACAAATATATAGGTAAGCTTAATTGCACGAAATAAACTTAAATAACATATTACATACAAATAAAATTGTTACACGTGGTGATCTTTGCAATCTGAAATATCAACAGAACCTTTCAAGTATAATGATTTTAAATGTTGAAATAGGGCGGACAACACTCAGAATATAGCAATCAGCATTACATTTAGTGCACGTTATTTCGTAAATACCAGCATACTGGTCTTAATCTTTTCTAATTATATTAAGTATATTTGATGGATGGATCATTTAAAAATTATTACTTTATCTCGATGCATCAAAAGTTTATGAATTATCAACCGACAATTTTCGGAAATGGTCCTTGGTGTATGAAGAGAAGATCTTTAGATGGCTCCCTGAAACCCGTTAGGATCAAGCCCGGGACCACATAATTGTTAGACAGACACTCTTTCCATTTTGCTACCGCGAACGTAGATCGTTCTTTGCTATATCGCTGGAGCTACGCTGTCCGCATGTGGCATAACAACCATTTTCGCGGGTCATATATTGTTTATAGCTGTCGCTCATGATACATTAAGAAAAAGCCATAAGAACATTTTCGTGAGCATCTCTTTCCTTGCCCATCCGACAATATTACAATATTCCAATATTCCAGCACAATTTAGGTAGGTAGAAATTAAATACATGAATTGTTAGATTACTTGTTTGTGATGTTTTCCAAATCTCTGGCGTTACTGCAGATTTTTTTTATAAATGAACCACGGTCTGGGAAAACCGAGTTCAATACATGTGCAAAAAGTGTCGTCACAGATTAGCTTTGCAATCCGCACAAACAAATCCGGGACAACACTTTCCGCTTTACGGATATTTTCATCCCTTCTAAATTCTCATTTAAAAAAAAACACCATTATAGGCGGAAAGTGTCGGCCACGATTAGCCTGTGCGGACTGTATCGGCTATTTTGGGAAGAAACTTTACACACATGCATTAAGCCCCGTTTGCTTAGAGCACGGCTAAAAAATATGACCTTCTTACATACCAATTGTTCACATAGAATGATCTCTCCTTCAAATACCCTAAATAATTACAAACACTGAGCAGTTCTTATCACCATTTTGTACTTAGTGATAATAATCCTACTCCTGTACTTAGGAGACTAGAGTCATAATATTTAATGAGGCAAAACAATTCCTCTAACATATTTTGACATTTACATTAGTCTGCATTAACTGCATGTCCTTTCAGCACAGTGGTTGGTATACACGCTTCTCACCAAGGCGATCCGGCTTCAATCCCAGACTCAGTTGTTGGCATGATCCGAGTGATTTAGTTTCTTAACTATATTGTAAACGTTTGTTTTATAATGCAGAACTGTTGGATAGAATTAAAAACATGATATTGAAGCGATAGATGCGGAATGTTATGTCCGTAACATTTAAAACATAAATAAATAATTTATTTATTAAAAAAATAACGTTGAAATAAAATGAACAGATGTTTAATGCTATATGCCTATGACCACGCTGATCACGAATTCGTTGGAATTGTTAAGATATCTACAGCCGTTCAAAAGTTATCATTTTTTTAAATAAATAAATAAATTTATAAGTATTGCGCCTTTTGGACGCCGTGATATGAATTAATTGATGGTTACAGACGATGGTGCCCTTAATTGGCAGTTAATCTTATGTAAATATAAATGAGCCGCGCTCTGTGAAAAAGGGGTTAAATGCATGTACGTTAAGTATCGTCCCATATTAGCCTGTTCAGTGTGCACAGGTTATTCAGGGATGACACCTTTAAACTGGATACTTATGCGAAAATAATGTCGTCATGACATTAAAACAAGGCGGAAACGTTTCGTCAATGATTAGCCTGTGCGCAATGCACAGGCTAATCAGGGAGGATACTATACGCACATGCAATAGATCTAAACATATTTTTTTTGTATAGATCTTCGTCTTGAGTGTTGCAGAGTCATATATAACCCAACTGACCAGAGGCCTTACATACAGGGTGCAGAATAACGTAACTTTGTTGGGTTTCCATTTAAACGTTAATGGATGTAAACACACCGGTAAGTGCTGCTTTTTTAAAATTACTTTTTAAAACAATTTTTCTTAAGAATTTCAACTTGTGCAGAAAATACATAGTTTTATGCTGCTTATGGCAATTTGAAATACATCAGAATTACTTTATTTGATAAGAATGTGTTCGTGTTCAAAAATTCTATGTGTACTGCATTTATTTATACGGTTGTGCAATGTGATATTTGTTCAACGATTTCAGACATATTCAATGATTTATTCTTATACCTAAGGTATCTGCACAAACTGCAAGAAATACTGTCTTTTATGCACTAACGATTTTTGCAAATGTATTTCAACAACTTGATAACTATAAAATAACGTTCTTAACGGTGTATTTACACTCTGTCTAGCCCATGTAAAATCGGGGAAACCCTGTTGATTCTGTACCCTGTATACGTACATTTATTAAAGGTGTAGAATAAATCTAATATATATTACCAATATACAAAATCAATCAAGCATATGTTTTTAATATTATGAAATAAGCAATTATGTCAATTGGTGTTAACGATAACAGTTTTCGTCGGCATTTTGCTGCTGGTGGCATTAAGATTTCGTCTGCATCGGCCCCTAGCTTCCAAACAATCTGGTGCCTTGTGTTGCCTTACAGCAAAGCAGGCTCCTCAGCTCTGCGCGGAACCTCGAGCCGCTGAACACGTAGATGGCAAAGTTGAAGGTGGCGTTGAAGAAGCTGACCAGAACGGCATCATCGGAAAGGAAATAAATGTACTCGGCCGTGTAAGGATCATTTGACTTGAGCGCCCGGAGCTTCTCCTTCTGGTAGGAGATGTACAAAGAAATGACCGTTCCATATTTGGGAATTAGATGCAGTGTCAACTAAGTAATAACTGCGTAAATATACTCTTGACAAGTCAGGCAACCCCAAATCGTATACTGACCGAAGCCGCATACAGTTTGAGGCTGCCCTTCTGGTCACTATTATATTTTCTCATTTACCCAGAGTGTACTGAACATTTTGTCCTGGGTATCAACCAGTGTATAATCAACGATTTTAATAGCAATCAATGTCGGTTGCTCTTTTAAAGTGATTTTATGGTTGTTTATTTTTGGTGTTTTCACTTCATACACGTGCATATTTGTTAATGCAGCATCAACATACTAAAACAACATCCCGGAAAGTAAAAAATAATGCATTTGAATCAACCGTTTTTGTGAATCTCAATTAAGTTTTAGTGCAGATTCGTTCATTCGACACAA
Organism: Dreissena polymorpha; assembly: GCF_020536995.1. NCBI lineage: Eukaryota > Metazoa > Mollusca > Bivalvia > Myida > Dreissenidae > Dreissena > Dreissena polymorpha. Next base: position 208,812,457 of record NC_068355.1, read on the forward strand.
AGACTATCTTTTGTTTTACGGATCATTTCGGCTTTGAGGACTGGGCGAGTTATGTAAAATATCGAGTATAATTTATATATATTTTTATAAACAACTGGTAGCAAGATGAGTTGCAGATACTTGGTCTGTTACCACATTTTAACTAACTCTTTTGACCAGTTAATTCTTTTCAGCTCAATTCATCAGTGAAAAATGCCCATAATATCACTTTAAAGAACACACTGATAATGACGTCGTCAGAGATTCGAAACTAACGACCGCGTTGTACAACATCGGGCCAAGACTCACCCATGGAAACCATTCGGCAAACCTATTTTGCTTTTCGAGTTAAAAGTCGAAACACCTGCATTAGATATGAGTCGCATAATGTGCTTAAAGCGTCGTCCCAGATTAGCGTGTGCATTAAGCCATGTTTCCTATCATGCGACCCTCGTATATCTATATATCAGCTGTCAAGAAATCCTTATCAGTAAGCACTGCATCAGCACAATTCATTTGAAAGACAAAATGAGCCTCGCTCTGGGAAAACACATGTGCATGTCCTTTCAGCGCAATGGTTGGTATACACGCTTCTCACCAAGGCGATCCGGCTTCAATCCCAGACTCAGTTGTTGGCATGATGCGAGTGATTTAGTTTCTTAACTATATTGTAAACGTTTGTTTTATAATGCAGAACTGTTGGATAGAATTAAAAACATGATATTGAAGCGATAGATGCGGAATGTTATGTCCGTAACATTTAAAACATACATAAATAATTTATTTATTAAAAAAATAACGTTGAAATAAAAAAAACAGATGTTTAATACTATATGCCTATGACCACGCTGATCACGAATTCGTTGGAATTTTTAAGATATCTACAGCCGTTCAAAAATTATCAATTTTTAAAAAATAAATAAAAAAATACATATGTATCATATAATGAAAAAAAAATGTTTTTAATAAAACATAAACAGTTTATAGTGTTGTTTAAAAGTTTGAAAAAAAAATTGAAAAAAAAAATAAAAAAGTTATAATCAAAAAATGTTTTGCATTAAGCACCTTTTTCTCGTGAAGTCCTATTGATGTGCACAAATGAAATACGCTCGCTCGCTAGCTCGTTCGCTCCATCGAAATCAAACAATAAGATAGTGAAATCTCTATGAATTTGTGTCGCTGAATCCGATTCCGGTGTTAATTTTTCGATATCTCAACTCGTTAAAGAATTATTCAGTTTAAATTGTGCATTTCGATAAGAATGCAGCACCCTTTTAATAGAAGCGCAAAACCCAGTACACCTTACTTTCCAGTGAAATAAAACAATAAGATAGTCCAATCTATGTGATTTTGTCTTCCTGAATCTGATTCCGGTGCTACTTTTTCGATATCTGGACCCCTTAAAGTATTATTGATGTTTGACTGATTGGTGGTTAAGTCGAACCATTATATTTAAGCATTTGTTGTATTTTGAACTACGGAAAATAATACATTTCATTGCATCTAATCGCTTCATTCAAGATTTGAGAGTTATTTATCTCACTAACACGGACGATCATGTTAATAAATGAATGGATGAATAGATAAACAAGACAATGAGAATATAAACAATTGTTAAAGTGATATTATGGGCATTTTTTGACTGTTCAATTGAGCTGAAAAGAATTAACAGGTCAAAAGAATTAGTTAAAATGTGGTAACTGGCCCATTATCTACAAATCATCTTGCTACCAATTGTTTATAAAACATATGTATTATTTTCTATATTTTCGCATGACTCACCCAGTCCTCTAAGCCGAAACGATCCGTAAAACAAAATTGTGTCTTTGTGTCGTATGAACGAATCTGCATGAAAACTACATTTAGACTCACATCGTTCATCGAATCATTTCTGTTGTCAGTTGTCAAAACGAAAGTACGGTTGACATTCAAATGGATTATTTTGCTCTTTCCAGCATATTGTTATAGTATGTTGATGCTGCATTAACAAATATAAGTGTATATGAAATGAAAACATCAGAAATAAACACAACGGTTGCGATAGACGCCTTTTTACTGTTAGATGTTTATAATATCACTTTAAGCTTCCAACACAAAGCACAGGGAGAACCCAGGGACGCATTTCCAGTAGTTTCGATACGTTCATTATTATGCCTTAATGGTGAAGAATACATTTTAAATAGATGCATATCAATCACTCATTTAGTCAGTCACTCACTCACTCACTCACTCACTCCTTCACTCAATCACTCCCTCACTCAGTCAGTCACTCAATCACAAAGTCACTCACTCAGTCAATCAGTCATCAGTTTCGCGGATCAAGATCTTGGTTTCAATTATCGGATACAGTTAGCCCTTTAATAATAGTGTAAGATTGTTCGCACTTTTGTGTTTGAAAAGTCTTTTCGCTTAGCTCAAGGCAATGTTGATAACAACGAGCGAGTGTCTGTAATATTAATACACTGATGTGTGTATCAATTTTAATATTTTCAGACAAAAACACCTGGGTAGAACCAGTAGGATAATCGTATGGTTTTTACAAATAAAGTAAAGATGAAAGATTAACGCAAATTAAATGAGCCTAGCTCTGTGGAAAGGGGGTTTAGTGCATGTCCGAAAAGTGTCGTCTCAGATTAGCCTGTGAAATTTTTCGTTTAAATGAAGTCTCTTATTAACGAAATTCCAGTTAAAGCGAAAACGTTTTTCAATGATTAGCCTGTGCGCATTGCACAGGCAAATATGGCCGACACTTTATGCACATTCAATTAGCCAAGTTTTTAAAAAGGCGTGGCTAAAATCATTCCTTAGGAGACTTCTTTTTTTGGCAAAAATCTATAAGTAAACCTTTGTTTTTCATTTAATAATGTTTATTTATAGATCTTTGTCTTGAGTGTTGCAGAGTCATATACCACAACTGACCATAGGCCTTTCCAATATCAGCGCAGAATTGTCGTGCCTTTCTATCACATACAATCTCTGCCATCACAAGAAAATACTTCCAGATTTGGTAGAATTTAATTTTATTGCTTTGAGTATTATTATATAACAAGTAGTATCATTTTCTTTAACATTTTGAAAAAAGAGTTTAAGCTAAGGTTCACTATGACAAATTAATTACCTAAATTAAAAAGTAAAAACAACAACGGTAATATTATTGTACAACGTGGATAGGCTGTCATCACATGCTTGGTTATGAAGGCATGGATTTGATCCAGCTATGCTGGTGTCCGTCAAATCTCTGCGCGAAAGTCCCGTCAAATCTCTGCGCGGAAGTCCCGTCAAATCTCTGCGCGGAAGTCCCGTCAATCCTCTGCGCGGAAGTCCCGTCAAATCTCTGCGCGGAGGTTGAGGCCTTTCATAGAGTTAAAGGCCTGGCTACGAACAACACCGTTTCAAATTAATTTCAAAATCACACATTTATTAATGGTGTAGAATAATTCCAATATGTATTACTTATATCCAAAATCAGATCCAGCATATGTGATAAATATTATTAAATACATGTATGCAATTTGGTAAAATATGTTTAATGATAACGGTTTTCGTCGGCATTTTGCTGCTGGTGGCATTAAGATGTCGTCTGCATCGGCCCCTAGCTTCCAAACAGGATGGCGCCTTGTTTTTTCTTACAACAAAGCAGGCTCCTCAGCTCTGCGCGGAATCTCGAGCCGCTGAACACGTAAATGGCAAAGTTGAAGGTGGCGTTTAAGTAGCTGACCAGGGTGGCATTATCGCAAAGGAACTGAAAGTACTGGGTGTCATACCAGGCCGTGTAAAAATCAACTGACATGAGCGCCTGGAGTTTCTCAATCTGGTAGGGGACGTACACACTACAGACTAACACTGGTGTCATCGTGACAAGGAACAGCACCAACAGCCCAATCAATAGAATCGAAACAGCATGATTCAGTTCGAAGTCATATATTCGTTAAGTTATAAATCCTGTAGCAGATTGATCCCCCCTTGAATTAATTCGTTGAATTCCATAAGCGGTACGGCGAGGTTAAATACTTCAGAATGTGTGTACGATAGTTCATATGTAGAGCTCTGAAAATGATGCCGTTTGTGAGCGAAAACGAAGTAATGCGCCTTTTGGACGCCGATATATGAATTAATTGATGTTTACAGACGACGGTTCCCTTAATTGGCAGTTAATCTTATGTAAATATAAATGAGCCGTGCTCTGTGAAAAGGGGGTTAAATGCATGTGCGTTAAGTGTCGTCCCATATAAGCCTGTTCAGTGTGCACAGGTTATTCAGGGATGACACATTCCGCTTAAATGATATTTTTCATTTAAATCAAGATCTTCGTTGCAACAAAACAGTTTAGGCGGAAAGTGTCTTCCTTGATTAGCATGTGCGTACTAAACATGCTAATGTGGGACAATACTTTACGCACACGCATTTAAGCACCTTTTCACAAATGGCGACTAAATAAGAAATTTACTTACTACAAAAATGGCGTATGCACATAACACGGTGACGATATTGTAGAATCGGAAAAATATGGGTGGGGGGGCACATATTTTTTACTGTTAATTTCTGTTTGAAACAGTGAATTATAAGTTTGAATTCACTGATATTTCTCTATAAACCACCGAGAAGCATTAAATAAATTGTATTTCAAATAATTATTATCCAACAATTTGTAATGTGACTGCTCATAGTTTTAAAGTCATATGGTTAGATTTAGCTGACTTGAACATAATGAGAGTGGATCCCAAATATGAGTTATTCTTGAAAAACGGGGCTTAATGCATGTGCGCAAAGTGTCGTCCCAGATAAGCCTGTAAAAGTTATCATTTAAAGCAAGTCTGTTCTAAAAATAAATTCAATTAAGGCAGAAACGTTTCGTCAATGATAAGCCTGTGCGCAATGCACAGGCTAATCAGAGAGGATACTATACGCACATGCAATAGATCTAAACATATTTATTTATAGATCTTCGTCTTGAGTGGTGCAGAGTCATAAATAACCCAACTGACCAGAGGCCTTACATACTGGGTGCAGAATAACGTAACTTTGTTGTGTTCCCATTTAAACGTTAATGGATGTAAACACACCGGTAAGTGTTGCTTTTTTTCAAAATTACTTTTTAAAACAATTTTTCTTAATAATTTCAACTTGTGCAGAGAAGACATATTGTTATGCTGCTTATGGCAATTAAAAATACATCAGAATTACGTTATTTGATAAGAATGTGTTCGTGTTCAAAAATTATATGTGTACTGCATTCATTTATACGGTTATGCAATGTGAAATTTGTTCAACGATTTCAGACATATTCAATGATTTGTTCTTTTACCTAAGGTACCTGCACAAACTGCAAGAAATACTGTCTTTTATGCACTAACGATTTTTGCAAATGTATTTCAACAACTTGATAACTATAAAATAACGTTCTTAACGGTGTATTTACACTCTGTCTAGCCCATGTAAAATCGGGGAAACCCTGTTGATTCTGTACCCTGTATACGTACATTTATTAAAGGTGTAGAATAAATCTAATATATATTACCAATATACAAAATCAATCAAGCATATGTTTTTAATATTATGAAATGCACTTATGTCAAATGGTGTTAACGATAGCAGTTTTCGTCGGCGTTTTGCTGCTGGTGGCATTAAGATTTCGTCTGCATCGGCCCCTAGCTTCCAAACAATCTGGTGCATTGTGTTGCCTTACAGCAAAGCAGGCTCCTCAGCTCTGCGCGGAACATCGAGCCGCTGAACACGTAGATGGCAAACGTGTAGCAGGCGTTGAAGTAGCTGACCAGAATGGCAATTTCGTTAAGGAACACATAGTACTGGATCTCGTAATAGGCCGTGTAAGGATCTTTTGACATGAGCGCCTGGAGCTTCTCCTCCTGGTAGGGGCCGTACAAAGCAAAGACTGACACCGGTGTAATCGTGAGGAGGAATAGCACGCACAGGGCAATCATCAATACGGACAATGGACGCGTGTCGCGTGCCTGACCGGAAATGTTCATCCGCTGTCGTCTTGAGCGAGAGCGCGCGAGCTGCACTACGATGATGACGTTGCCAATGAGTAGCAGCGGGAACGGCGCGCCGAAAGTTAACGTGAAGTCGATCCATACATAAACGTAGCTATATAGGTCTAGATACTCCTTCGTGGACGTATCGCACATCCAGCCCGTGTATTCATTCACATCAAATATCACGAGTACTGTTATATTAATTTCGGAACACGGCTAGCACAATGGAGATGATGATCATACCAGCGTTGTGTGAGGAACAGCCCAGTCTCACTTTATGCTGGAACACCACGCAAGCTGTTCTCTCGAACGTGACGACCACGATCAGCAACGATTAGAGATTGATGCAACGGTATGTAAGGTAGGCTATCGCTTTAAAACCGGGGCTACTCAGCGACCGGATATCAACGCCCCAGGTCCAAAACACCCATTTTGACGAAAGTGCGCTGAACAACAAGAGCGTATCGGAAAGCGCCAGAGCAAACAGGAAACCGCCGTTGACGTCATCTTCTTCTGACGAAGCAGCACGATAATAGTCAGAGCGTTTCCAATCGTTCCAATGGAAAAAAGAATCGGCGCAATCACCCTCCAGAGCAGCACTTTCGTGTCTCTATAGTAACTGCCTATAGAGTAAGGCTCCCATCCGGAAACGTTTGATGACGTTGCGTTGAACGTCTCCTGTTCTGTAACGTTTATCAATGTCACATTACTAGAAAACTTTGTAGTTGCATCCATATTTTCCTAAGTTTCGATTTTTTCGTTCAAAACTCCTTTTCTTAAACAAGTATTATGATTTTATTATTATCGAGCCACTTTTTATTTTCCGTCAGGCCCCTGTGTTATTCTATATCTGATCTGAAGGGACTCCTCTGAGCAAGTACTGGTGTATTTTCATAAATTCTCACCAAATAGCGGATCTGGTTCTGCCTAGATTACTCTTTTAGCTGTTATTCGCCTGATGGCTATGTCACATATGTTTAGGTTATTAATATTATAATTAATTAGGTAATAAGTCAAAGTAAACTTGTTCAGTGAGGGAACAGATAAAGCACACATTCTCTTGGGTCAATTCAGTTCCGTATTCACAAGAAGAGACAAACGCGTATTACCATCATCAGAAAAACAGTATAAATCCAAGTTACCTCCCTTAAACATAACAACACCCGGAATAGAGAAATTATTATCATCACTGAAAGTCGCAAAAGCAGTCGGTCCAGACAATATTCCAAATATAATATTGAAAACCTGTGCTAAACAACTCGCACCTGGAATACGCCAAATCTTCCAAACATCAGTAGGCAGTGGCGAACTACCATCCAACTGGGTTAATGCTAATGTCACACCGGTATTCAAATCAGGGGACGTACACCTCGCCGAAAACTACAGGCCAGTATCATTAAAATCCGTACTGTGTAAAAATCTTGAAGATATCATTTGTAAGCACTTACTAAACCATCTCGAGAGAAATAATATTCGTACAAACCTGAATCACGGATTTCGATCAGGATTCTCATGCGAAACTCAAATACTAGTCACTATGAATGACTTATTATCTTTCTACGATGAAGGCATACAAACAGACGTCATTATACTAGATTTTTCCAAGGCATTTGATACCGTGCCACACGTCGAACTTTTATACAAGCTGGAATGCTTTGGCATAACCGGAACAATCCATACATGGCTCAAAACTTTTCTCACAAAACGATTTATGCAAGTTGTAGTAGACGTCGAAGTCTCCCAGAAGTTCACAGTGGACTCCGGTGTCCCTCAAGGCACGGTACTTGGATCCCTTATGTTTTTATGTCACATAAACAACCTGCCACTTTCAGTCAAATCACAAGTGCGCCTTTTTGCGGACGATTGCCTGTTATATCGGAAAATAAAAACTCAGAAAGACTTTGACATCCTATAGAATGACTTAAAAGAACTTGAAAAATGGGCTGATAAATGGGGCATGCGTTTTAACGCGAAGAAATGTTACGTAATGTCAATTAAGAACAAGACTCCACACTTTTATTCCCTATGTGACCATATTCTCAAACAAGTGCCCGATAATCCATACTTGGGACTAACCCTATCTGAAGATCTCACTTGGTCAACTCACATAAGTAAATTGACAAAGAAAGCGAACTCGACAATGGCTCTACTGCGTAGAAATTAAAAGAACTGCCCTATAGATTGTAGGAAAACAGCGTACCTAGCGCTAGTAAGATCCCGTCTGGACTACGGCTCTACAATTTGGGATCATTACTTTACTCGTGACATTGATAAAATTGAACAAATGCAAAAACAAGCTGCCCGTTTCATAACTGGAGACTACAAATCAAGAACGACAGGCAGCGTTACCAACATGTTAAAGGGATCTTTTCACGGTTTGGTAAATTGACAAAATTGAAAAAAGTTGTTTCAGATTCGCAAATTTTCGTTTTAGTTATGATATTTGTGAGGAAACCGTATTACTGAACATTTACCATAGTCCAATATAGCCATTATATGTATCTTTTGAAGATTTGAAAACCTAAAAATTATAAAGCGTTGCAACGCGAAACGATTGAATAATTTGGAGAGTTTTGTTTTTGTCGTTTAAATTTACGAAACTACGAAGATTGCTTATATAAGGTATACAATACCAATGCTGTGTATGCTCGGCGGAAAAGCCGAGAGGGCTAATGCGTTTTTACTTCAGACTAACTCCAGGACTCCGGGGGTCACTGGTTCGAGCCCTGGTACCGGCTACTTTTTTTCCTTGTTTTAATTTATTCTTGATTTTTTTCTGGAGCTTTTAAGATCCAATGTTGACATTTATCAATATAAAGCATTTAATGACAGACTTCAAAATATGCCAAAATCTGTGAAAAGGCCCCTTTAAAGCAACTAGAATTACCACCTCTACAAGAACGGCGTAAAATCAACCGTCTAGTGATGCTCTACAAAGTGGCCGAGGGGCTGGTGCCATCTATTCCAGCAACCGATTACTTGAAACCAGCAAGGTTTAAATGGCAAATTAAGGCAAAACAATATAGTGACTGTGTTACATCAAATATAATAGATAAACAAGTGATAAATAACGATAGAGGTTTTGTGGTGAAAAACTCAAACAGTAATCAATATAAAAACTCATTCTTCGTGAAAACCATCATAGAGTGGAACCACCTGGACAGTAGAGTGGTCCACGCAGAGACAGTTGAGGGCTTTAAGTTTGCCCTTCATTTCGACTAGGCGCACTCCCCGGTGTACTACGCCGTAACTGGCCCTTCACCGCACCAAGCAGAAGCAGAAGTAATATAATGGGGGAAGGCTTAATCATCTCAAACTGTTATGTTTGTGCTCGAAATGTTAAAACATTACATTAGAAATAATTGCGTGAAAAACTATTTAATAATGCAGGAATGATAATTGGAATCGAATCGGAAGCAAATCAGAAGGGAATGTAGTTTGCCACAAATTAACAATTATCACTTATTTTGGAGCGGCACATATACAATGGTGATTATGAAAGCTTTCAGTAAAATTACTAGGCTGTTTGTCACCGCCACTAAGGTTACCGCATATTCATGCATTCTATACATAGATGGTGACGTCACTACGTTATTGTAAGACCGGTGTGTACACAATGCATATTCATGTGAACTACGTCGTGCTTCATCGGCTATATCCGGACTCCTCCGTAAGCAATAAATCGTCTGCTGATCAAGAGTGGAGAACTACGTCGTTATTCCGAAGCTGCCCAAGCCTATCTCGCGTTCGCTCGTAAATATTTGGATATCGTATCCGTATCGTAGTACTGTCTTAGTTGGGTATATAAAGTAACTTCTCAGTGCGTTTTATTGTATCTTTATTTTCCAGTGAAATCAGTGACGACGCAGCGTCCGGTGAAATGTCTACGTCTACGTTTGAAAACGATTGACTGACATAAACAACATAGTCTTTCAGTTCTAGAAATTCTCAATATCGCAATACATATACCAAGTACATGCTCATGTAAATTGAACATGTGACAATGTAATTAATAAATTATAAACAATATTTTGGTTTGTTTTAGTTATAATTTGTTGCTGCTTGCCAAATAAATCACAAAGTTTCTTGAATAAGTTGCCTTTTTTCTAAGGGAAGCAAATACTACAAACATTGTCACATTTCCAAACATCGGTTATCTAGCTTGATCACAGCCCAGGAGATAAGTTTACCAGCAACTGGAAAAAAATATAAATTCCATGCTTGAAATATATTTTCTTCAGTAATCCAATGTGGTGACTATTCATTAGAATTAGAAAAGAGACGATTCCAGTTAGCGACACAACATGTGACTCTTGTAAAGAAAGAATTGCATATACAATATTAAGAAATCATTAGGCAATAGAAAATAAATAAATAGATTCTCATCCAAATTTTGGGAAAAATTGGGACGGGTGGTGTTTTTTCTTCAAATTATGTGTAGGACCTATATATAAGTAATGAAATGTTCACGAATGTGTTGGTTTATATGCATAACGCCTATATGTATGTATGCATGTAAAATTATATAGTATACAAGAAACACATTACCAAAATTTGACTATTGTGTTTTATTTTACCCTTTTATTATCAATTTAAACATTTTCTGAATTGCAATAAATCATTGACTAGACAAAGAATTAAAGATAATACAAATCTGTTACAGAACTCTTTACATTATTGTTTCAGTATGACTAGATACATTGAATAAAACATGGTATGCGTTCAATAGACAGCATTTTGATTTAAAGTATGTGAATGTCCAGTTAAGCTGTTGCGTGCTATATGAGTATAATGTTTATAGTCGACGCTTACTTATTGAATGTTGGTTCCGCCAGATAAAAAAATCGCTTAATTATTACGAAACTGCTGTGAATACTACGAAACTACTGTGAACACTACGAAACTCATGAAAACAATACGAAACTACTGTGTACACACCAAATATGCAGTGAACAATACAAAATTGACGTGAACATTACGAAATTGCTTTAAACAATACTAAACTGCTGTGAACAAAACATAATTGTTGTGAAAACTACGAAACTGCAATGAAACCTTCGAAACTGCTGTGAACAATACAAAACTGCTGTAAACAATACAAAACTGCTATGAAAACTTAGAAACTGCAATGACACTGCAGTGAACTACGCAAGTGCCGTAAATACTACGAAACTGCTGTGATCACTATGAAACTGATGTGAACACTACGCAACTGATGTAAATACTACGAAACTGCTGTGAAACACTACGTATTTGATGTGAACACTATGAAACTGTTGTGACCACTACGAAACTCATTTGAACAATACGAAACTGCTGTGAACACTACGAAACTGCTGAAAAACACAAAACTGCTGTGAAACTACGAAAATGCTGTGGAACATTATGAAACTGATGTGAACACTATGTTACTGATGTAAACACTATGAAACTTCTGTGAACACTTCGAAACTGCTGTAAACAATACTAAACTAATATGAACACTTCAAAACTCTAGTGATAACTACGAAACTGCTGTGAACACTACACAACTGCTGTGAATAAAACAAAACAGCTGTGAACACTACGAAACTGTTATGTGCTGCTGAAAGTGATTTATCCATTAACAGGGATGTCCACTTAAACATAATCCTGCCAGCTTTTCCTTTGACGGCATCGACGTCGTCTTCCCTATAGCGTGCCCTAGATAACTTTCTTACATTGCATATGGTTGTGTAAAATCGTATATATTGAACCTTGATAGGCGTATTCTACTTTATATTGACTACTGTTTTTATTCAGCCTTCAAAAAGCAATTGGTTATGAGAGTGTTGCAATGTTTTTAAATACTTCAGAATGTTTGTACGATAGTTCGTGTGTAGAGCTCTGAAAATGATGCTGTTTGTGTGCGAAAACGAAGTAATGCTCCTTTTGGAAGCCGTAATATTAATTAATTTATGATTACAAACGAAGGTGCCTTGAATTGACAGTTTATCTTATGTAAAAATGAATGAACCGTGCTCTGTGAAAAAAAGGATTAAATGCATGTGTGTAACGTGTCGTCACAGATTAGCCTGTGCAGTCTGCACATGCTTATCAGGGATAACACTTTCCGCTTTTATGATATTTTTCTTTTCAAGAAAGTCTCTTCTTTGCAAAAATACAGTTTAGGCGGAAAGTGTCTTTCTTTATTAGCCTGTGTGGACTAAACAGGCTTATCTGGCAGGACACTTTATTATGACAGTATTTCACACCTTAAGCATCATAACTATGCTTATTTGCTTGTGTAAATGGTTATAATTTAGTATTATTACCTGTATTGCCATCAACAACCCTTCTCCAGCTGCCTTCGGCTAAGTCCCAGACATTTCTCTATCTGAAAAGGTCAAAATACCCAATAGAAATAGGTATAAAATGAAAAAAGAAAATGCATTTATGTATTTTATGTGTATTTCTATGAATAATAGCAAGTGATACAGCTTGTTATGTTCATGATTGAACTAAATATGAAAGCTGGCTCAGTTAAGCGTCTCCTGCACTGTCCAAACTGTAAAAATGTCCGCCATTCCATGTCCGTGACATGGGGCTCTGTTTGAATGGTCATGCTTTACGCATAAGCTATTGTTGCGTTACTGGATCACGGAGTCCCTGGCGCTGAATTCTGCCTTCATGTTGCACATTAACGCTACACGGTCAACCAAAATGCCTTTGAATTTACGTCAGAAAGCAATTTAGCCCTTATTTGACTATATAAGGGTGAGGGGGTCAACTTGAAAAAAAAACTATTCCAGGTCAAATAATCTAAATTCATGCATTAAATGCACTTATATTCTTCTCTTTTGCTAAGAAATGACCAAAAATCAGCTTTCCCAGTCATATTGTGCACTTGCAGATGATGTTTCATTTTTACCTAAAGTGAGTTTAGGTCACAATATACTAAAAGATTTTCTACACAAATTCAATGTGAAAGCAATAAGTTTAACAAAAAAATAAGTCAAACTTGTGCGCATAGACATCCCCATAACCATACCTTTTCTTAAAGAGCATTCCAAGCCGCAATGATTTTAACAATACAAAAGGGGGTCATACGTTATGCAAGAAAGAACTCGACACGAATCAGCGGTCACTGTTTTATGGCCATCTTTTTACCGGCTTCGTACCAGTTGAGAAGGGTTTCCCGCCATCTGTCAAAGTCTCATGTAGTCTCCAACCTTCAAGCAAAAGAGTGAATTTCTGTTAAACATCAATGTTTTCCCTACCACATGCCCAAAGAAACATTCTAAAATAAAGCCATGGCAAGTGCCCCTACAGAGAATCGTGTCTTCTTATAAATGATGTTCATGTTTTTAGAGAGTATAGCATTGCACTCCAAAATATTTCAGTATATTGTAACCTAAAGGAAAAAAATATTCTAAATTAAAATGTGTTTTTCTCGCTTATTATTTTCTTCATATGCATATTGCAGCAAAATATTAAGTTTGGCAGGATTATCTGTCCCTTTGGCCATTTTATATCATATTTTCACACGCGGGTGTTTTCGGTCCGAAGAAGGCAATTTTAGGCCTGTTAAAGCGTAAATGTTCCTTTAAGATTTAAAGTTGTTGTGTTTAATATATGCAACAAAATACCAAAACAAACTAAATGTACAGGCACGCGAGGCTTATGTTTTTGTTCATTGTTAAGACAGGAATTTTGTCTATGACAAAGAATAATCCTTGTCTTGTTTCATTAATTGGAATACATACGTTTTAAATTGGCGGAATCATGTCCTCATTTTCTTCATAATGAATTTCGCTGAAACTTTCACCAAGGCGAATTTAAATTTACAGAAAATATTATTCCATAACTTGTGTTTGTAACCAATTTCAAGGAGTACGTATACAGTTAGGTTTTCGTAGGTCTTTTTCCAAACATAAGTCGTGTAGGCACATTTGTTTTACGGCTCTAGTTTTTTTCTCTTATGGAATGCATACTATATCTTGCTAAAATCTGAGTTTATTTAATACTATTTTTGCATAGGATGTGGGTATGTACTACCCAGCAGATAACCAAGTCCTATGAAAGATTTAACAGTCAACAGCTTCAAAATGGACGAGCAGATGAACAAATGTGTGCTTAGACGTCTCGTGATAGAGAACAAGAAAGTATGACCCAATTATGAAAAAGTCCAAAAACAAATTATATTTATATTTTATGGTACATAAAAGGATTTTTGTTATGAGATGTTATAAATAATAAAGCATCACAAAAAAATAAACATATACTTGCGCCGCAATAATTAAGCCGTGTTTTTACCTTCAAGCTTAATTTTATTTCAGCATCGATATATTTTTTAACAACATGTAATGCTATTTCTTGCTGAAATCGCTTGTCGATGATCTGAAAATTCTTACTGTGTCATAAAATAGTATTTGATAAATATTTTGTAAATATTGAAAACGTGTTCTCTCCCTTTAACGCAACTTGAGTTCGCTTTATTAAAATTCAGAACGGAGGCCAGAATTAAACGATAACGCATATCTCGTATGCGGACTGGAAACAAGACAGAAATGTTCCGAATTCTCCAGCTAATTTCATTCAGTTCATACACAATGTGGAGAAATAAGCGTCTGAAGGAACCAACCGTGGACCCGGTGTACTTAATTGTCTATAAGTAGAATAGACTGTAAATTTAGCTGCTAACGGTTGTTGTTTCGACTTTTTAAATTTCTTCAATACGGTTGCTGCAATATAAGACACGCTCGTGGATTTGTCAATTGTCATATCTAATTATTCGCCTTAATTCATATACGTTTGTTTACTAACGTATTTTCAAAATAGACCAAAATTGTTTTCGGTAAACGTTCAGTTTCTGTTTCGTTGCCTCCGAGGCAAGGTCAACTCCTTTGCTTTGATTAGAAATGATGTAAGTATAAAGCTTATAAATGGGCTTATGTATATATCATCATACTTCTGAAATGTGATATTGCCTTCTTATAAAGCTGTTGGTATCCTTTGCTAATTTTCTAGTATACCGCGCCATAATTATTTAAATATTATACTGTCTTAACTTCACAGTGACGGTGCCATAGAGTGCGGTTTGTTCCCTGTGGTGTCCACTCTGCTCCAGAAGATTGCGATCGACCATGAGGTCAGCGTCGTGAACGCTGTCAGAAAGGTTAAGGCAAGAAGACATTGCGCTATCGCTGCCCAGGTAACATTAATCACTGCATTTATATTTAATGAGCGCTGTCAGAAAGGATATGGCCAGGAGAAGTTAAGAAACCAATACACAGGTATCAATAACCACCAACCCAAAAGGTCATGAACGGTGTCAGAACGGTGCGGAGACATGGCGCCTTATCTACACAGGTAACATCAACCACGGTATTGATTCTTCATGAACGCCGTTAGAAAAGTCAAGGTCAGATGACGTGGTTTTCTTCAATACGTCGGAAACTTTAAACACTTAATAAATGCTACACGAACACAGTCTAGCAGGTCACGACTAGGTGCCACGACGCTAGCAATACATATGTAACCGTAAGAAGAGTCGTAGTAGTTAAAGAGGCCTTTTCAAGTTTTGGTTAATTGACAACATTACAAAAAATGTGTCAGATTCGCATATTTTCATTTTGTTCATGATATTTGTGAGAAAACAGTAATACTGAGCATTTGCCATGCTCTAAATTATCCATTATATGCACCATTTGACGATTTAAAAACCTAAAATTATAAAGCGTTGCAACGCGAAACGATTGAATAATTTGGAGTACTCTGCTGTTGTCGTTATATTTTGTGACACAGTGAGAATTACGTATATAAATTATTAAAAACAGCATTCATTGTATGAGGATGGATGGCCGAGTGGCCTAGTTGTTAAAATTTTACTGCATGGGTCAGTGGTTCGAGCCAGGTCGATGATAACGTTTTTTCATTCATTCATTAATTTATTTTTTGCTGGGACTTTTTAGATCCAAGTTTTACATTTTTCAATGTAAAGCATTTTATGGCAAGCGTCAGTTTCTGCCAAAATCTTTGAAAATGTCCCTTCAATGAACGTCAGAACGATCAGACTATGAGACATGGCGCCATCATAACACAGGGAACCTTAAGCGCGCTGCATTAATAGTTTAACAACGCTGTAGGAAAGGTTAACCACAAGAGACGTAGCGTTTTATTTTCACAGGTAACCTTGACCACTGTATTAATAATTCAAGGATGCCGTAAGAGAGTTCAAGGCAAGTAGTTGATGCCTCATCAATACCATATCACATTTACCTCAGAATTAAATAATCATACATTCTGTCATAAAGGTCAATGTGATAAGACGTGGCTCTTTCAATACAACATTTAGCTTAACTAATGTATTAATAGTTCATGGACGCAGAAATGTCAACGCAAAACAAGTTGCGCTTCCAATGTATGGGTAAGCTGAACCACTTTATTCAACGTTAATTAGTACCATCTGAAAGACCAAGACAATGAGAACCGGCGCTCTCAAAACAAAGTTAACCTTCCTTTACCACTGTACAAACTGTTTATTTACATATTACATTTTTACTTCGTGTGATACTCATGAGAAACACTCGGAACAATGAGGATGGACACATGCATGGCAAAATAATTGTTTGTTAAATACGATACATACAACTCACCGTGTTAAAAGTGTAAGATTCAATTTCAATTGTTATATCTTCACTTTAGCATCCTTTATTTTAACAATTCAGGAACAGTTCGACTTCTGTCACGAGTGCGTTCTTCAGCACATCCGCTCATTTGCTACCTACTCGAACTTCACAGCCTAGTGATTCACTGATGTTTCACTACGTTGCGTCAGAAGACATTTTTCATTCAGGACATTTTTCACTCGGAAATCATTCTTTAGCTAGTTATGTTGCAAAGAGCTTATCAAATAAGTTTGTCTTGAATATATGCATAGTTAGAGGTTGGCCTATCAAAAAGATCGGTCAGGTATAAAACAGAGACAGCTCCGGATTATTTTTTGTTTCATTGTTTGCATTTTTTATTCACGAACATTTATAGAAGTTTTCATAATTCCGTTTGCATGCACTACCGCAACACTTACCCATTGTTGACAAACTCAAGTCTTCATCAATTTGTTTAATTTAAAGTGTGTTTTTTATATAGATACATTTTCGTAGATTACAACTAAGGACAATATTTGCCCTACATATATGGTTCTTGTGGTTTCATTATTCCAACAATCAATCGGCAATTTACAATAAGGCAAGTTCGAATTGTTAAAACATAATTATGTCACAGGCTATTTTAGGTGTACTTTTTGGATTGTATCCTACAACTAGTTTAAGTTAACCAGAGTCTGTCGAAAAAGCAACAAATATATTAAAAAGCAAAGCAAAATTGTTCACCCAGCGAAATAGGAAATCTTTTTTAAATATTAGTTCATATATTTTATATAGCATTATGTTATAAATATCCAAAATAATTTATGGTAAAAGTCGGCAATTAAAATCTCCACAAAGTTGAAATAATGTAAACCAAAGATTTTTAGTTAAAATAGTTTAGATTCTAAAACGAAAATTTAAGATCGCTTTATGTTGGCTGTTTTGGTGCAAAGACTCTCAGCACTTAAATTTCGATTGATTTTTCTCTCTAGTTTCAGCGAGTCAGCATCCTTTCAGTAAACGCATTTGACACATGTCCTGTTATATACTAAGCTATACTATCTCATTTTAGTATCAGTTGTTGTATATTTAACGCATGCATTTCATAAAAACATTCGTATATTATAAATATTTAGCAGCTCTTAGTAATTCACTTGTAAGATCCTGTAATGCAAACTAAAGTCCAGCCAATATGCATGACTAAAAACAATTTAAAATATTCCAATGTTGTTTCATTCAAAACATCATGCATAGAGGGCGTATCTCCATATGTAGGAGAAATAACAATTTGATAATATTTAATTAAGAACCTACAAGTGTGATCCTCCTTTTATAGTTTAAATTTTGTAATACTTATGTTTTCAAACTGTTTTTAGTTCACCAGTTCACCAGAAGTAGTGAAGATATATCTTGCTTACTGTTATAAAGATATTCAATAGATAGATGTTATGTCCATTTCAAATAATCCTCATGTCCATGCATTTACTTAAGCTTATGATGAACCTGCATTTTCTTATTACTTTACACATATTTTTTAGGACAATACTAATGACTTTTACGTATTACACAGTATATAAGCTTTGTAAACTTTGCAATTAATAAAATCATACTTATTGCTTTTTCGATATTTCTTTATCCCAGACCAATAAATAACTCACTTAGTATGATCTTGTAACAGTGTATCTAACAATATGAAGCTCAACAGGAATTCGTTATTGGCAATATGGGTATACGTTTAAAAATGCTGATGCCCACATGACAAATATTTTTAAACAAACGAATCAACAACAAAAAGATGACTTGCTTCAAACAAAAATGATCTGTTTATATTTGCATATAGCTTGAAATAATAGTGTGCAATTTCCTATGTACAGATGGACAACAGATGTAATGCTTAATGCCTCTCACTTGAACACAAATAAAATCTGTATATATACCATAAACAAGGTACTCAACACAACAGCCAGAAAAAGACAATGTTTCTCTTTATTCTCTCTACTATCATGTAAAATGTTACAGGCAAATAATTTATGTCTTAGCTCCGTCATTACGACTTGATAAGATATGTGCGCTTCAGTTCGACCCTTTCATCGCGAAACAACTCTCTGTGGGCATCAGCGATGTCACTGCAAGGAATATGTAGATCTGTATATATAATTATAAAGTAGTGCATACCATTGATAAATATTAAAACTCTATACAATAACAACATGTAATGCTTCTGCATAGTTAAATAGAGAATAACGCAGGAAAGTTTAGTTCCATGTCATAACCAAGATGTCTTGCAAATCTGCACGTCATGGCGATGACGCATTTCAGTTCAATAGCTCGATAATTAAATAAGTAGTTTCACATATTTTAAAATTGTATGCTGACAAACTGTAACACCACGAACAGACCGACAGCTTAACTCCTTTGTCTCCCTGACAATTTGTTCTGGTTTGATGAAAGATAAAGCTCAACTACATTCTCCATATGACTCCAACCTTAGTCCAATTAGGACAGAAGGACAACATACAAACCACAACATGGAATCATAAATAGCTTTATCACAACAATTCAGATGTATTATGTTGCCATAAATACATAGTAACGGAACCTACTGGAGCTGCCTGGATCTGATGTTTTCAGCCTTCCTTTTGTGGATGTACTCCATAAGGATATGCTTGTTTTTGAAGTCGTTACCTTCAGATACAGCTCATTGTATCTGAAATGCAAGACTTACTAAAATGTATACTTTATCTAGTGCACTGAAACACAATTGAATATACAATGCTCAATATAACATTGATAAAGTAGAATTCTACAGACACAAAATAAACAAAATGGCCATACTGGCCCCGAAGAGCTCACGGTACATGATTGAAGATTTGACAGAATTGCATTGTGTTTACTCCCTTTTCACCCAGATTTAAACATTTCTTTTATATTGTGAAAACGCTTGTTAAAAGGTTAAAAGGAATGGATATATGTGAATTATGATGCTTAATTGATATTCAACTTACTTTGACATTAAAACCCGATAACGGAGATGTTAGTCATCCGTTTATATTCGGCTTAGTATGTGGAAAAAAATGGTGTTTTTCGATCACAGGTACCCATTTATACTCCTGATTGAAGAGTAGCAAACGCGGGATTAATATTTTATTGAGGACAATTACATTGTCTGAGTGGGATTTTAACCAGGTACCTTCTGGTTCCTATACCAGCCTATTTCATTAGACTACGGTCCCACTGTTCTAAAAAAGCTATTTTTTTATTTTGACAATGACGAATACTTCTTGTAATTGTTTTATTTTTTGCGATTGTGTTTATACCAAAGCAATATTTCATATGGCCCGAAATTGATCTTCACATCGTTCCGACTTCGGACTTGCATCACGACGCGATGTTGGTTTGACATTGATACCAGCATATTGGCGTTGTTCCATCGCAACTATCGAGATTGAACAAGTTTCAGCCGATATAAATTAATACCAGCGCGATGTGGGTGTTTTACACGGGCCCTAGATCTGACAATCATTACGGCGTCGTCCACACATTGACGCCGGCATACTTATATCGTTTTAAAACAATAATCCCGAGTTTCCCGTTGTCGCGTTTAAATTCACATCGGCCCGATTTCGGAGTTCTACATCAGCCCGAGATCAGACTTGCGATACGGCGCGATGTTGGGCCGAAATCGACACCGGCGCTGTGCCATTATTACATTGATTTGTCAGATATTCACAATCGCTTTCAATTTCTTCAATCGAAACCCTTTTACTGCCATTATCTCAAGATTCGTTAGCAGTCATACTTGATGACTATGTGTTGGGAAGTTTTGACTGTTGCTGTCTCTCGCTTAAACATAATCTTTTTAAAAACAATACTCACAATATAGCCCCATGATATTGATGGTTTACTTATTTTATCAGTATGAATGACCATTTAACTGGGACACATAGAACACAACAGCAACGGCGTTAATATGAACGATACGCAACTTCACACACTTTATGTCTTCCTGCCTGACTGCCTGCCTGCTTGCATGCCTGCCACCCCGCCCGCCCGACAGATCGCCCACCCGAACGACCGACCGCCCGCACGCCATCCAATGTTCGGAGTGTCCGTGTGTCCGTTTTCCGTAAGTCCGTCCTTACGTCGGTCCGCCGGTCCGTCTATCCGTTTGTCTGTCTGACTGTCTGTCTCTATAACGAAAAGATATCAAATACTATAATATAAGTTTTATAACATTACATAATATTTGAGTGTCTGTTCGTTTTGCATATTTCCTTTAACCATGGTATTCTGCATAATTAATATAAAGTTTCCCATTTATTCATAACAAATTAATTACAACATTTACCCTTATGGACATCAATATTGATATATCAAGAATGTGTAGATACTTATATAAGTAAAATATATGCATTTAAAAAGTAAAAGCGCAAAAGTGTCGTTATCTCTCCTAAGAAAACCAGATACTAAATTGTCTTTAGTGTTTTAATAAATGTTTTATGATAAATGGAGGAAGGAAATTACTACAGATGAGGATTAAACTTTTCTATGATGTGTCCTTGATTGGAAATATAATAATAATTGATGGTTTAGTTTTACAAGTTTTTTTGCAGGGACCAATTTGTTTGCACAAATGAATATTCAATTATCATTCTGATGTCGCGACTGTTTTAACATTTTATGAAACATATTATTTATACATAATTATCATTCACTGCTTACAAGTATGAATAACATGTAGGACATCAGTTGTAAACAAAGCAATCGAACCCGAAATAATGTAAAATGCTCACTTCATATTAAAGTTACTCCCTTAAGCATTGATATTCAGAACTACATTATATCCATGTATAATATATGAAGTTGCAATTGTATGTTTAAACATGTGAAAATGGTGGATAACTCAGTACCAACTCATTTCTTAAAAAAAGCATGTCTACATGGTACGTTCACACATTAGAAAGGATGTTGTTGTTGTCTCTGCTGTTGCTGTTGCTGAAGCGGTAGTTGTGATATGTGTGATAGGTGTGATAGGTTTAAAAAAAAAATCATAATCAAAAATCGCCATTTATAATATTGTTTTTTTACTTAATTTTAAGTATTAATAATTTACAGTTGAGGACAAATGTGTTAATAATGAGTGAACGCATTGTGTCGATGATTATTACGGATCGTTTTTTGAAAAGTCCTGTTCAGAGAAGTGTTTGAAAGGTTGCTACAAAATTAATTTAATTTGTATTTAACTGTGCACGTTTGGCATTGACTGTAACCAAAACTGTTCAAGTAAATGTAAAAATGGGTTAAAAAGGGATTATGGTGCCTGTGATGAATGTGAACCGGGATATTTTAAAAAACAATGTGAGCACAGCTGCCTACAACAGTGTTCGACCAAAACGTGTGAAAAAAAAAACAACTGGCTTCTGCTTTTCATGTTCACCGGAATATGAAGGCTATAGATGTGAAAGTAACGGTATAACATGTCCTTCTAACTGTTTAAGTTGAATTGGCCAAGTACGTTCAAAGTGTACTAATGAATTTTGTTGTACCGGTTTGCGAACTTGCATGCTGTACAAACTGTTCTCAAGATGGTTTTATTCTTAGTACCGGTTATTGCGTAAAATTATATCTCAGTGTATGCGGTGCTACTTGTAATGAAACGTTTAGCTTAAATTACCTTGACAATATGTGTGACCGTAATACCGGTGATTGTACAAAGGAATGTCTGGGTAATACTTTCGGAAATAAATGTGAAAATCCGTGTCCTTGGAGCTGTGAAAGCACTGGTACAGACAATTCATGGTCAATAAACGGTATACGTAATATGAATGTGCGCAGAATTATTACGGGCCGACCTAAATCCTAATGAAAATTGTGTTCACACAAGTTTAATTTGTTTGTAACATATTGCAATAAAACTACGTCTTAGATATTAAAAATACTTACATGGCATCGGTAACCGTGAATATGAAGCAATCGTAAATGTTGTATATATGTTGTCGCGAGTATTGTTTATATCATGACTGCACAATTATAAATTATAAATGACTTGATTTAGTACAATCATGTTGTGTTTACTCATTTACCGTTCAGTTTTTTCCAACGCATTTACTAATTAGTAGTGATACGTAGTCGATATGTTAGACTTACTTTTCTTTAATCGGCGTATGCATATCTTTTATTACCAAATAATCCATGTATTAAGATTATTTAAGTTCACCACACTGCACGATTCTCCATGTGCATTTACATTTAATTTTCGCCTCCCACTATCAAAGTGAGTGCTATTCCTAATAAGCTAACCGCTTCGCTAACACACCTTGTTACCAATATCACTTACGATTAGTACTGTGCCCTTCTTTACTGCCAATCTGGATTTCTTCCTCGAATTTGAGTCACAAGAAACATTGTGTAACTGATCGGTGTGAGCTCACGGTGATGTTCTGCGGAGAAATACGAGTTCCGCTGTACCACGCTCGAGCGCGCTTGTCGCAGTCCCTACATTATTGTAAACATTGTATTAAGCCTAATAACGCGTCACACATGTTTGCAATACCACTACGCTACACTTATTCCGGCGTATTAGTACAACTGCTGGTCACATACGTACGGCGTGTATGGAACCCGAAACCTTCATCCCGGTGATACTAGTCTATCAACTGACATAACTTAAACAATTGCCATTTGGTTAGTCAATATAATAATAGAGCGTAATACTTTTATATTATGATGCTTTAAACCGAACCAAAAAATTATAGTTTCGTTCATAAAAGTACTAATAATGTTCGGCGTAAATTACATAGGTCAGTATGACCCGGCGCTAGTATTACATGTTGCAGCATGTATAATTTAGGACATACGTTTGCTTTTTAATTATAAATGAATGTGGAGACAATCGAATTTTTACTGTATATTTGCCATTATGTCAGTATCAGGATGGTATTGAGCTTATGCAAACGTTGATTCTAAGCTTTATTGATAAATAAACATATAATATTCAAAATTTGCTAATGATCACTTTTTATAGTATGTGTAATTTCAAGTTCACCCCAGATGGATTCAGCTAGCGTCACGCATCAACGATAAATCAATACATAAAAATAAAATAAAAAAACACACATTCTAATATCAAAATCTGCAAAATAACAATTTTAAATGAACTTAAACAAAAATTGAAGATAATGTGAAAATAAAAAATGATCCTTAGCAAATTTTGAGTTGTGTAGTTAAATGTATATATGAATAAACTACTATATAACAAACATTGTAATGAGGTAGAATATTTGTTATTAATGAAGTGATAAAATATACCTTTTATTTTTATTAACTTTGTCATCAAATACATATAAACCGAATTTATCTTTTACAGAAATATCTTGATAATAATAACCTTTCATATTTAACCTCTGAAAATAGTGTCCCTTTAAGCATGCTCAAATTAAAAATCCTGCTTCACGGCCGAATGATTATCAATATAGTACAACTGTTTAAAAGCGTCTAAGGACGTAAATGCAATATTCCACTTTCTAAAATATACTTCAATCGTAAGTTAATAATACAGATATCAGCAACGTAGCATAATCTTAAGAATTGTTACTTCAGGTGTTGATCATTTTAATTGTGATTTAGTTGTAGCATTTGAGCAAATAAAAGGTTATGAAAAAATTCGGCAAAGGTGTTTACACTCGTGACAGTGATTATTTGTAGAATCATCGTCTTGAAAGCTTACTTGTTCTTTCTAATTAATTATTATTATTCCACCTGATAAGAAGTTAAGGGGAGTATACAAGAAACAACATGGGATTGTGTCTGTCCGTCCGTCCGTCCGCCCGTCTATCTGTCCGTTCGTCCGTCATTCCGTCAGTTTGTCATTCTGTCAGTCCGTTGTCACAAAACTGTGCATGGCTTAATCTCATAACCTATATCAGATATCAACATGAAACATCATGGATGTATATATATCAATGAGGAGAAGTGCCCTGCACGTGTACCATAACAATACACTTTCTTAAATAAGAGCTGTGTTATTGCCCTTTGTTTGTGTATGATGTATCTTTTCGGGTTAATACCAGATACCATACACGACTTTAACATGAAACTCCATGTGTGTATTGATATCATTGAGGGGAAGTGCCGTGCACAAGAATCGTAACCCTACACTTTCTTAAATAAGAGTTTTTTCCCTTTGTTGTTTTGTTTATGATGTAAATTTGCAGGTAAACATCGCAGATACGCTAAAATATTTCAATATGAAACTGCATATGTGTATAGTTATCGATGAGGTAAATGCAATTAATAAAAACAATGACCATACACTTAATCATTGTATTTACATTATACCATATGTCAAGGGATTTGCACCCATCCATAAATGAACTTTACTTGATGGAGGGTATCAATTTAGCGAATTTACTTGTTATTTATTTAACTTTGAGCTGAAGATCATACTTTCAGCACCTATAAAGACAAAAAAATATCAATCAGCACGTGTCCTGTGCACATAATAAGTTTTAAGAACACACACCTACAGTCCCAATATAGCCAAAATAGATGGTGATCCCAACTAAATAATTGTTGGTGACAATCCGGGTAAACTTCAAACGTTTAAAGTTATAAGCAAAAGCAACCCATGAAAAGTGTTTGACAATGCCGTTACATTTAATTTCACTGCCCCTTCTTCAAAGTGTGGCTATTCGCAGATGATTTAGCGAAGTAACAACCTGTGCAAAGAAAAGTATTTTTTCTAAAATAAAATGTTCAATACAGAAAACCCCCGCAGAAAACTGACGGAATTGTTTTCTTTTTGAACGGGACATAACTTTGCACTTTATATTGCAAATACCAGTGTGCACGGAGGCGAATCTGTGTTTAGAATCATCACCCTTCACGCGAGCGGAGTAAAATTATAAAAGTTTAAAAGAAAGAAAATCTTTAAAAGGTCGTAAAAGATATAAAAACGGCTTATAGCATTATAGATGCGCAACGACGATATTTCCCTTAATATAGACACATTTAAAAGATGCATATTTCAACGTTCACACATATGTAAATGAACCAAAATTTGAATATTGATTCAATCATTCAAATAATCATTAATATATTTGTCGATACAATGTTAAGTCCGCTGGTATTCAAACGCACGCCTGTAAAGCCCGCACATTTGCAAACAAGTAGGGCATATTGGCCTTATTGGTATCGATAGTGCACAGGTGGATAAATTATGTTATTAATGCCTGTATGGACATTATATTAATAACTAGTTAACTTTTACTGTTTACCTACCTTACATACTGAATACAGTGACAACAGTAGAGATTTCGAGATTAATTTACTGACCATGATTTAAAGACCATCCAATATCATACGCATACCGCTAGACTACTTGCTACATTATAATCGCGATTAATATGCTTAATATGTTAAAACGATCTATTCGCGTATTTGTAACTATGCAAATACACCCGTTTTATTCATACTGTACAATGGTTTCGCCAGATTATTATATTTGATGTCGGATTTAAATCGCTAGTCAAATTAATCAACAGCGGGAAAGCTTTTTTCAACGCGCATTCATAAATTCCTACAATAAGTGTATGCAAATAACTACTGCAAAGGCAGTGCGTCAGTTTATTACTTGTTTAAACGTAGTTTTTACGCCGAAAGTGCTATTACACACGCGATTATTGAATAAGTCTAATAGGATTCTCCACTCACAGTTTGTTTTTAGATTTAACGGTTGCTCTTCCGTGAGGTTAAAAAATGTCCCCATAAACGATACTGAATTTATCATGTCAAACTTGATGAATTGGTAAAAAAAAGTCACGTGAATCTACCAGTCGACGAAACAGGTTAACCTCCAAATAATCCGTCCCAATTGTTAGCGTTCATAATTATAGCATGAATGCGTTATTATCTGGCCTTTACAAATTGATTTGTTAACATTATTTAGTTCCATACAGCTCTTACCTGCGATTGCTAGATGATTGACAACATACTTGCCTGCCTTTGTATACTCGTTATATTTAAGGCGAATACCGGTCAAATGTACTATTTGTTAACATATTCATAGTTTATACATAATATTGTTTTCAACACTATTATAACTATGGTATTATGTTGCAACTATGTAAAGTATATATTTGTAATTAAAAAAAGTTTCATATAATTACTATATAAACTTTATTAAACAATGTACTTTTAGGTCGGCCTTCCCATCAAGGGTAAGGTTATCAGGTTGATCCTGATGATCAGTTAATATACTGATATACAACTATCCGTATATGGCAGGGTTTATTACTCTGATACGAATTATTTATTCTGACCTAGTAGTCGAAATAAATACGAGTTTAAACGATTATTTGCGTTCGTTCTATGTAAGTACAACCTTATTCAAGGTGAATATAAGATCCCGGGCATAAAACAATCCTATCACAATATAAAGACATGCAAGTAAATATTGATCACGAATTCGGTTTAATGCGAAACCATCAAACATCATAAAACAATATAATTATTAAAGGTTTCAAATTGAAAATAGCAGTATATTGAAAGCTATATATATGTCGCAATTTCACTCTGTTTTAAGCGTTCCTTTAGAGTTATGTTAAATAAAATACATCAAACTTCCTGATTCATGGCTGAATGATTATCTATGCAGTACGTTTCATAAATTTACAAAAGTCTCATCGTATGTTGTTACAATACTCTAAGATATTTACCAATATAAGCTGAAATGATGTAGTAATGTCAGATTTTTTGTATTAAATCACTTACTTTGCGATTGAAAAGTTGAATTTAAGTGCACTGAAAAAATATGGTAACAATGTATGAACATGTCATGTTGGTTATTTGTGGAACAATCGTCGTGCAGGGTAATAGTTTGAATATATCTGACAAAAGCAACATCATAACGATTATGCTATTGCATGTGTTTCATTAATTATTATATTATAATTGATAACCTTCTACTTTTGTATTTAATTGTAGGTCAATCATCGTGTTCCGCTAAGTGTACACAGTGCTCAGGAAATATGTGCAAAAGTTGCATTGATGGTTACTATCCTAGTGGTAAGGACTTTGTGCAATGTCCTTACCAAAACTGCCGGACATGTACACTTATCAAAGCTGCTACCAATACAAATAACACACCGTGTACTCAAAAAACACTCGTAGAAAACATAATTGCTAAACAAAACAAAATATAAATCAACTACTGATAGCACACTGAGAAGTTTGCAATATACATACATCCAGAGAATCATAGCTACAAATAAATATGTTTTTAAGTGCAACCTATCCAACACAAATCTTTGTGATATGTGCAGTGAACATATTGAAACAATAGAACACTTTATCTGGGAGTGTAAACATATTCAACCTCTGTGGAATCAATTGACAACCTTTCTAGAGAAACAACAATTAAATGTTAAACTATATCTCTTAGACATCAGTTTAGGAGTAAATACATTCAAAATACAAGAGGTAAATAACGCTGTGAATTACATAATTATATTAATGACATATTTTATATTCAGTATGAAATGCAGAAAACAACTACCTTCAATGAACTGATTCATCAATTATTTAAAACTGAAGATTTAAATTGAAAAAAGAAATAGCCCAAAACAATGATACACTTATATATTTGAACAAAAATGGAAACACATTAAACTTTCATAAACAAGTCCAGTATGCTTTCTACCCACTTTATGCAACTCATCCGTATTCATAACTGTTATGTTTGATTTGGAATTTTCTCCTTTTTACCTAAACAACATCTATCAAAAGCAACCACACAATACATATTAACCTTTTTTTTGCTTATGAAAACCACAAGGTCAAAAACTATATATATATTAGCATATCTTGTATAACATGTCTGAACATTATTGTTGCTACATGGTTTCACTTTGTTTCATGATCATGTTTACTTTGTATGTCTTGTATTGAATAAAAAAAGAAAAAAGAGACAAAAATGCTTACTTTACAATAATGTTTAAGCCTTGGACGTGCGTTGACAACATTTGTAATTGCACAACACTAAATGTGCAGCTTGTTCGATTGTTTTAATTGTATTTTTCTAACTATAAATGTTACAGCTCTTTTGTATGCCTAGTACTATTAATGTTATTTGCGTGTTGTAATTGATTGTTGCATTGCACTATATAAATAGATATGTTTGCGTGTTTATTAAGAAAGTTCAGTTTCATATACTAACATTAATAACAGTTACAAATAAATTTCAATTGTTGTTGCTGTGTATTTTATATCGGTAATAACATCTACTTTTTAATTTTTAACCAAATACTACCTGACTCTTAAACACAGAACACATTAGAAAACAAAGCAGGCGTCCCAATGTGAGATTATTTATGAACATTGTTAATCAATGGTTAACTAAGAAAATACTTTTCAATCAATGTATTCATTTATCTTGTTTAGGGATTCCGTTGCTTTTAGTTCATACATACACCGTATTTGAAGATATTAAGTTCAAGGCAGTTCACTATAGTTACAATTGTTTAAAGAGATGTTTCCGACATAAAAAAGAAAAAGAATGTTATGCTACATAATTTTCAAGATGATTGATTTTTATGTCACTTGCAGATGTTACAACTACTAGATAACTAGTTGTTTGTGTTATTTTCTCGCCAGTTGATCTGCAAACAAAATGGGGCGCAGTTCACCTGTCTTCTACAAGCGCCAATGCAGAACAATCACTGAAATAAACGGTTGTTCCCTGTGCTAACAAATGTATAGTTGTCACGCTCTAGAAATAGTACCATCAATACTGAAGCAGTTGTCACCCACACACATTTTATTGAGATTTGTACTCAATATTTTATATTTATTTATAGGTTTTTCTACGATAAAATACTTTAACTTGCCAAACATGTGCATATACATTAGTTATCAAATTTGTATTACATATACTAATTTCATATACATGTTAGCGCTAATGGCTAAGCATAGAAAAAATATTAGCCGATGATTAAGCTCTCGTTATCACCGATATATCTAAGTGTGTTGTATATGTTATAAGAATGTATAAATATATATGGATGATACAAAATTCTGTTCGTTTTCATTAAGTTCCTTTCTATACAGCTACATATTTAGTGTTAGATTGCGATTTATGAACTGCTACAAAATGGTTTATAAAGTTGCGAACTATTTTTGTTGCTAAACAATGGCTACATTTTCTAGTGGCGAAAATTACGCGAAAGAAAATTCATACTTAGTATGAAACCTTTATCAATATAATATTTCAAATGCATTCATACATGATTTACCATAATCCAAATGGCAATCTGTCAGACGCATGACCTGTGTCCCTAGCTCAAATTACAATGCTACACCTACGGAAGCATTATATTCCCAATTCTGAGTCTTGGGACTGTAAAATTCTCATCTTCAAACACACATGTAAACACTTACACACATGCCCTTCATGCAGTTGACAATATTAGTAGGATTATAGAAACTATATAACTTTCAGGTTTATGGACATAGGTATTGGAATGATATTTAGTCAGTCAAGCGTTTTGCTCAGTTATTGTTGTCTGATTTATTCTTTATGTTCATTGACTAGTTTCAAATTTCTGGTTTTATTCTGCTATAACATCAGAGAAGTTGATAATAAACAAAACAAGAAGATTATAAGAAGCATACTTTGCAAAGTGGTTGACATCATACAATGTCATGTTACACACAGGCATCTTGTTTAAACTATGTACGTAATTGGGCATGGATTTTAAAGGTCCCAGGAAGTCGGTCATACCGGATCATTATTTTGTCTGTTTTGGCGTGTGATCGCGTAAAGTTCTTCTGGTGGGAAAGGCAATGAAATCGTGTCCGAATTTGAGTTGTCTGAAGCAGAGAATTAATTATCTGAGCTTCCGGATCCGGACGCCTTCGTGGAACTACAGTCTATATGTTACATGATATTGTATATGCTATTTCCAAATACAGTGAAAACACAGTTCTCAGAAAAAATCAAAGTTTTCGGTCAGAAACAAGAAAAGAAAGCTTTTGGACAAAAATGCTTTGTAATAATATGTGCGACATTATGACGCATCCTCAGACTGATATAATGCATTTATGCAAAATTTTATTGGAATCGATCACATGACTGACACTTCCCGTATTAAACACGTGGATAACTTTTTGGCACCAGGAAGAAGTAACGAATTGACGATTTATCATTTATCTCCGTATGGAACCATTGAAGCATGTGAAAGCTAGGGATTTTTCAGATACAGGGCGTGACTTCTTTTGTATGAGCATGAGTTTTTCAGATGCTATAATTTTTCGATTATAACACCAATAACAGTTCCCCAAATTACATGGTTTGGGATGAATTGGAAACGCCCGAGTACTAATTAAAAACGCTTAAAAGTGCAATCCTGTCTTAGAATTTTTGGACAATAAATAAGTAAATATGACTTGTTCATCTCAATGTGAAACGATCGCGCGACTTCATAAAATTAAGGTACCCGAAAAAATTTGGCGAGTCCAATCCATCTTTGATATTTTAAGAGATTAAGAGAATACGTTACAAAAACTCACAAGCTTATGATATATTGATAGTTAACATTAAAATCTTTGTTGGTGCTGGATGTTCACCCGTTATAAAATAAGCAGGTTTTTTTATTTGCAAGGTTTCATCTGAGACCAGAGCCTGCGTTTCCGATTCTCTTAATATCGTTGGACAAGTAAAATACCACCAATATTTAATCCTGTAACAAATATTAAATAAAAAAATTGTTTTTTAACTATATACAACTAGTTTCACTGAAAATACATTTAATTGATTGAAACTTGAATACATTTCCAAGTATAATATTGTAATCAGATCAAACACAAGTCATAGTCAAAAGGTTCAGGGGTGCAGGGGATATTTGTGTGGAAGGGTTCTGTGCCCTTTCGTGCAGGCCTACTGAGATCACTGATGCTTTTTGAGAGAATTAACGCTTATTGCAGTTTCGTTTTTTAATATGTCAAATGAGGCTGAGAGTGAAGAAAAGGCGATGCTTCACACCTGATTTGGACGAATATGATTAAGCATATACTGGTCTTCACACAACTAAGCACAAAACACAACTCGTTTTGCATCGGGCAAGGCTTGCGATCAGTTTATTGACAACACACATACACGAATGTTACATATTCGTATCATATAACAATCAAGTTCAATCGTAGTACAAACTTGACAGGACAATTTTCGATCTATAAATTATATAACAAAGTATAACTATAATTTTTATACATCACTTTTATTATTGTGTCCTTAATTGGTGTTTTCAAGGCCAGGGTAAAAACCAGAGATAAAAATTCATCAGAAGCCCAATGTAAAATAACTCTGGAAAACTGTACCTGAAAACAACCAATATTAGCATGTGACTGAACATTATGTAACACAAACATAACGTGTCATTTGAGCCAACTTACTAATGCGGTTCGAATTTAAAAAGTAAAAGTTTACTGATCGAAGTCTAGCGTAGAACTGACCAAACAATGAACACCCCGTGCAAATTTCCGCCTATGTCCACCTGAGTGACCATCACTCACGTGACAACCACACGCATGATCATACCGCACATATATCTGTTTTGTGCCGTGCGTTATGTTTAGACACACGTTCTGTGCTTTTCTCCGTAACGCACAGAACTAAAAAATATTAACACCTCTAATCATGTATGAACAACAGTTTAGGTGCACGTGTTTCAGGTTTATTTTAATGAAATGGTGTTTCACAATGATAATAATGACCAGTTGGGTTGTTAAACCTCTGCTTAGTTAAACTAATGGCTACATATATATTCATTGCAATAGGCTCGATCGCTACATAAAAAATCACTTGAGTCCGTCAGTCTGTCTATCCGCGTGCCCCGATATTTGTCTGGACTGTAAATTCCTTGATTACCTCGATGCGAGTGTGTCTCATTTAAAACCCGTATGGAAACTAGAAAAGTAAAAGTCATCCTGAGAAACCATTGTCATGTATGCTTTATACGTGTATATCGACCATCCATTGAAGACCTGTTGCATACACTAAAACCATATATATTCTGTAAAGGTAATAGTCAGAGGTCAAATGTCACAACTATAAGTTAATTATTAGTAAACCATCAATTGAAGGATCATAAAATAATTTGGAACAAATATAAGTCTAAATAAACAAAATACGATAATTAACTATACCTTCACATAGAAGGACATATGCATGTATCTTAAACATTGATTGTCAAGTGTGTACAAGTGAGTCAGTTGGTAGAAGTCTTACTTTCAGTGATAGCTCCGGCTTATATTTCAGCAACGTTTTTGATTATTGTTTTCTTACAATTATTTTCGTAGTTGTAATGTTACTTTTAAAATGTCAATACATTTCTAAGCAGAATCACACATTTACAGCTCCCGCTAAGACGCTAAGAAAATTCCTAACGTGTTAAGTCGAGATAAGAAGCGAATACTAACAAAAAATACACGCTTATCACTTTCTTACCGATATGGCTGGAAAGTGAGTGGCATTTACAAATCAAACAAAAGAAATGAAAGGTATAAAATGGCGAAAATCATTGCATTAGGATTTGTGAGATTCATATATTTACTGTAAAATCTTAGCTCATTTGTGTTTTGACAAATTGTAATTATATTTCATCTCCCATGTACTCTTTCTTCGCCTGTTCACATGTATTTACTTGCTCCTGATCAAGAGGGCTAAACTGTACACAAGCCGTGTCAGTTGTTGGCGTTTTTTTTCATTTTAAAGCCTTTTTATGATTATTCCCAGTCTCTTGCAAATGTTATTGCAAATTAAAGCGTGTTTGGTCACAAAAACATCAGACAGGAAACAAATATATTTACTTCCTGATGCTTGAGATATAACTTCAGAGATTCTCCACTTGATGCAGATATAGCATAATGTGTATCGTGTGTTATACTCCTTCAGATTAAATATTTCAAATTGTGTCTTCAGGTCTCTTTTACGTTAAGCTTTAAAATAGAAACATTAACACCTTCCTTGCGTGGTGTTTTGTTAAGTATTATAAAGACACTTAGCTTCCCTTCCCTGTATTTGTATCGTATTTACTTAATGTTGAATTAACAAAAACTGTCCTGAAGGACTGTTTGTGCCAGTGCTGTCAGTTTACAACGTCACATCAACTATTATGCTCAAAAGGACAAATGCACTCCTTGTCATTGAACATGTATGATCAAAATCAAAGATTAAATAAGAATGATTAGTTTGGTTAACTCTGCACTTGCCAACGCAGATAATTTATGGCCGAGTCTTGATTCAATTCCACTAAAACATGTGCCGCTCTGTTATTTGCACTGTCTTCAATAAAAACCGGATAATTCGATGGGCATTGATCATTGCACGAATAATGCTTATAGCACTCTTCGAGAAGGTGATGTTGGTGTTGAATAAGAATAGTATTTTCCTTTAGGTTTTGCCTATGTATGCCTGTCCTCAAACCTCTCCGTCTTGAAACGTGCATGAATTAACGAATAAGAAAATAAACTTGCACTAATGTTTACCTATCTTGGTCAATGTGTCACATGAAAAAAGATTCAAGTTTCAAGATCAAGGTCAAAATTGAAAGTCAAAATTCATAATACAGACAATGAATAGTAACGACCACCGGGAAAACTTTGCGAAACCGAAATTTCTCACACTCAAGTATCCTTTCCTTGAAGATTTGCTTCTTTGAGATTAATCATGCAAAAAAATTCGTATTTTTGATTAATAATTGTTTATTTTTATTAAAAATTTCGTTTCTTTCACTATAAAAATTATTCACAAAGTTGGTCTGCCCATGGGATTTTTGCATTTTCCCATGGGATTTCTCTTTTCTCCATGGGATTTTTTGTTTATCCCATGTTGTTTTTTTTCAGTTATTTTTCCGGGAAGCAATTCAATGGGACTTTCGAAAAAAATACAATAATGCTTAGTTATCGAGTTTAATCACGATAAAAGCATTTGTGCTCATTTTCGTTTATTTTTTTTTGATAGAAAAAGATCGATTTCAATTTGTTTAATCGTGTTAAAAAAAATGAAAAAATCCCATGGGAATTTTTTACCGTGGGATTTTTTTCCCGTAGGATTTGTCATTCAAGCCGATTGTCAATACCAAATGGTGTATAGTGGAGCGTTGTACCAGTATAAATGTATAGACAACGCTGTCATTCTTTACACAACGCAAATAAAAAACTAGGAGTCTGGTCAAAGGTCCTCTGTCATTAATAATATTGACAAAGTACAACAGCTTGGCAGTAATCACATGTTTAAAAACATTTTGTAAATATCATTTAAACTTTGTAAAGTCAAACACATTAAGTTCCAATGACCCGCGTAATGCGGAGATGTGTTTTATGTGATATAGCGCCAGCGTAGCTCTATCTTAGAAATGACAGTTTCGACAGGAGCTACGCTGTCCGCTTTAAAATCACGCAATTTGTTCTGATCTCATCAGCGGACGTGGTAGCCCCTGACCAGACCAGACGGATGCGCTGGATGGGCTGGAGCTACGCTGGGCGTATATGACATAAGACTCAATTTCACATCACATGAATTTGGTTATCAATATTTTATTCACAATTTGATTACACTACCAGGCAGTCAATACAATTGATAGGATTGCTATGATTTTTCGAAATATCTGTTTCTGCTTAATTTAATATGTAGCTACGGTTTACAAAATGCGGTAAACGTTTTACAAAAATCAAAACAAAATGGCATAACTACAGTGACATATGCCATATTTTATTTGGCGGGCTCTATGACTTGTGCACGCGATAGCTATGACGTTCGCACGTTATATTTATTACGATAGCTATGACGTGCGCATACCATATATCTGTGACATGCGCACGCGATAGCTATGACGCTCGTACGCGCTAACTATTCAGTGAGTGCATGATAGATATACAGTACGCACATCATAGATATCGTGTGCGTACGTCATATATATATCGCTTGCGCACGTAACAGATATAGCAGTTTATTAGCACTTTTCGAAAAAAAGAATGCGGCGACATGTTTCTTAATATCCAACTTGGGCATTTAACGCAATGTTAGTTAGATATGAATGTTATCATGTATATGATGTCTTAATAAATCATATGACAATTTATAACCTTTGTAAGATGATGCGTATCGTGCAAAAATCACATGGCTAATTTCAAGGTAAATGTTACACCCGGTTAAAGGTATACGTACATCATTACTACTCCAAAACCGATCTGGTAATTCCTTCAAAAAGTTAAGACAATTAGAATACCAGTAATTCTGCATATATTTTAACCGATATAAGTCTTCGAGTTTTTATGGCCAAGGTCATACTAAAAAATCAGATACAATACGTATTCGACAAATAAAAATCTTGAACATTTTATTACCACAATACGTTGATGGATTCAAAAATTACGCAAGGAAAAGGGCTTACCGTTCAACAGTGTTTTTTATCTGTTGACAGGACCAAAACAGTGAATTCTAGAGCGTTCATAAGGATTCACAAGCTATCAAAGGAAAACTGTGCCGCTACTAGTTGTCATGTTTATAAACGAACAGAAGCCATTTTTGAAATCAGCCGAGATATCCCTTGGACAAATTTTCTGAGCAGGTTTCATGCAAGCACTACGATGTCTTGAGTGTCAATAATCGTATGCTTTCATTTTACCAATTGACCTTCTTTTCTAATCTTAGTAACCAAGTTATAAAATATGCTGTTGGTACACATGTTCTGAACATAGTTCATGAAGATTGACGCCTCTTAAATGTTCACAAACTAAATGTTTACGATGCATGGCGGGCGACGGACAGAAGAGGATCACAATGACCATGTTTGCCCAGGTCAACAAACAATTAATCGCGAACTTTGAAAATCCTGGAATACATGATCAAAGAAATCCGCTTTACAAATTCAATTCCATTTATAAATATATAAACTAAAGTTCAATTATATATTGTTTCTTCAGCTTAACAATATAATGATCAGTACAACAATAACTAGATTGAACACAAATATTATATATTGAACAACGATTGAGTCTCACATAGACAAACTAAATATGTAGATAAAATCGAATTTTTACAGCACACTTCCATTATACATAGTCATCAGCGGCGTACAGAAGTGAATACAAATCGTTGCTTGCTCGCTGTTGCTGCAGTTTGTTTTATTGCTTAGCCTGTGATCACAGCACCCGATTGTATAAACGCTGGTTAAAGTTACCGCTCGGTAACGTTCAAACCTTGGTAAGTTTGCGGTTATTCAGGTATAGTAACCTTCAAGGTAACTCGATTGTAAAAACACGACATACCTCAAAGTAACCTAACCGCGCATAGTGGAATTTAACCACCGGTAACTTTAACCGAAACATTCCCACAATGCATTTTCTAATGACGTAATTTTCGCGCGAAGTGTCATGCTTATAAACAGCGACATGTATATTTTTTTTTCAAATTCATTTACAAATGAATTCACAATAAAATAAAGTGTAAATTTTTACTATGAGTTCATCAAAATGACCAGGGACAAATTGATAATGATGTCAGGATTTGCATCATTTGGTTCTTCCAAACTGCAAGAGAGTGCTTACAAAGACGTCCTTTGTAAGCAGG
This sequence comes from Dreissena polymorpha, assembly GCF_020536995.1. NCBI lineage: Eukaryota > Metazoa > Mollusca > Bivalvia > Myida > Dreissenidae > Dreissena > Dreissena polymorpha. The sequence continues at coordinate 208,849,665 of NC_068355.1, forward strand.
GTATGTTTTAACTGGGTTTTAACCGATCGGTATAACTAACCAAATTTTAAACAAACGCTTACCGACCAGTAACCAACATGTTACCGACTTTTAACCGCCGATATGTGGTTAACCGCCGGTTAAACTGTTTATACAAACGGGTGCAGCAGAAGGCTGCTGGTACAAAAGATTTGTACGCACGTTTTTATTTGCATTCAAATTATTTATCGAATACCGCATTAATTACATAGTTGTAAAGACGATCTTGATATTCGAGTTATTTCTGATATGCGAACTTCAATGACACTTTATTCGTGTCCATCATATTTAAGGTGTAGTTTATTTAAGCAGAACTGCTGCAAAAATAATTAAACGCAGTAAAATGATCACAAATCCTTGATAAAGTTTTCGTGTATTTTTTCCGACGTGTTTTATGAAGTTATTGCATATGTCGTAATTAACTAGATGTATATGATTTAAAGTGTGGACAATCTAAAACTCTTAAGAATATTCACCCAGTGTGAAAAATTAGATATGTAAATATATGCAGGTTGCAAACTATATTAGATGATTATTATTAAAGCAGCTGCTGAAGTAGGATACCCAATCTTTGGTTTTGTATAACTCTCACGCAACAAATATCCAACAAAAAACATGGTGTTGATGATGTAAATAACTATGCTGCGGCTGAAGGCGTTGTTAGTTTTTACGCGAGTATTGTTTGAAACTATACTATTTGAATTTCAATATTGATGTAGAATCAATTCTAATACATCACGGATATAATTTGTTAAGTTATATGACAGCTATTGAGAACGTTTTCGAACGTTTGCAGAAGCATTTCACGATATGTATTAACATGTAATGAATGGCTTTCAAGATCCGGTGTTCATCGTTTGTAGAAATATTCATATTTAAGAGCATGTATTCGGAATTGATAGAAGTATTGAATAATGATTAAATGTTTATTGTTGATGGCACCGACGCTCCAGAAATGTTTAAGTAATATATAAGTATTCGTATTTATATATTTTCTTGTATTGTGAATTGTCGGATTTAATAACGGTATTCCTACGTTTGCTTTCGTCCAAACCCGTATGAATCATTTCATGAAACGTAAACACTAACAAACGGATTAACTTACATGTCACTTACATTAATATTGTCCCATTTAAATAGGATCTGACACGCGTTGTCATATCATACCATATTTTATTAAACGAGTTCAGGAATTTTGTTAGAAAGCGAGCCTTTGGCGAGCTTACTTACGAATTTCCTGGACGAGTGTCAGATCTTTTTTATAACATGCTTTTAAAGGAGCAAATTAAATAAATGTTTACGCAAGCATAATGATAAATCCCGAATGTTGTGTACATTTCGTGACGTCATTTGACGTTGTTACGTCATTTCAGAAAAATACAAAATGCGATTGGTTCATACACGAAAACTAAGCCAACGAAAACGCTTAAAAATGTTGTATTACACATGTGTAAATTAGTAATGGTTGTATTACATGGGAAACAGGGTATAGCATGTGATAATAATGTGTATGGGTATATTATCGTAACACTTTCTGACATTGCATACGTAAATAGCTGGGCATTTACACACCGGGAAATTTAGATATATCAAGGTAAAATCAAAATCATCGTAAAGATAAATTCAGCGCTGTACATGCAGTTTGTAAGTTGATGCTACTGCCTTGACGTGTAACGATGACTTTAACTTTTTATTTGAAACATAACAACTTTAAAGTAGTACTCATGTCTATTTTTATGTCGAATTTTAAAAAAAGTCAGTTAGTAGAGTGTCGGACAAGTATTCGTTAGGTCATGGGTTTAGACCCATTCGGGTTCGGCCGTAAGTGGTCGATACTCCAGAATTATTAACACTATGCGAAATCTAGACAATTACAGATAACAAAAATGCGAAGATGGCGTCAAAACATGCGACCTTTGAAATTGCAGATTTGATAAGCTAATTACAAAATTAATTTGTTTCATATGCAAGGGTGCAAACTATGTAATTTCACGTTAAAGCATTATTGTGGGAATCTACAACAGGGGCGTCGGAAGCACATTGACATTTGGGCGGTGGAGGGGGTGGGTATGGGACACATCAACACAGATAAACTATCAAAATCGTCAACAACTTCGACATAAGATTGGACATTGAAATTGTTTCTATAATAACCTTTTTGTCGGAGGTTTTCTTACGGAGCCCTTTCAGATATTGAGCTGAAGTTTGGTAGGTGGTACCTACAAGACCAACAGGTAAAGTGTGAATAAAAATCCCGTTCTATTGATATATGGCAAAGTTATAGGCCATGGACTTAAAGAAAATCCTTAGGATATTGAGCTTATTATAACTCCACGGGTAGTGTGGCATAAAGCAGTCGGATTGTCCATTCAGGCATTTTATTTTCCCGAGGTTTTTTCAAAACTCTTTGAGCTATTGACCTGATATGTGCTGTGCTAGTATTCCTACAGGCCTTAAAGATATAGTTTGAATTCCGTTCCAGTCCATTGCTCGTTGACGATGTTATGGGCCTTGGACTTGGACAAAAAAACTTGCAGGTTCAAATCAATGACAATTATCCATATATCGCCTCTTTAATTGCTTCCAGCATTATTTGTTTTTCACAAATCATTAACGTAAGCAATTTTGAGACCAACAACATCCTGTATCATTTGCTTCCATGTGATGCCTTTTCTTTCCTATGCCAATCAAAAGACGTGTTACATCACCCATCAATAGATGAAGCATTCAAGACCACAAGGGGTAATTGACTGAGCGGGGTTGTGTGTACACGGCGATAAGAAAACATTGCCTAGTGGCATATCTTCCCTGGCGACGTAAATAGAGCTAATGCCATTGTTTATCAGTGACAATAAAATACACCTGCTCTTTTATATTGATGACAAGTATACTGTTGGCCCTTCCATTAGAGAAAAATTGCAGTAGGCCCATCATTAAAAACAATCCTAACTTATCAGCTAGCAGGGGGGTCCGGGCCCCAGGGCCCTTGGCCTACGTACGGGCCTGCAGGTGACAACACTACTACAAAACACATTAATCTGAGATATCGTTTATACATAAACCGTCATTCCAATGTTGTGTGTACTCCTTGCTGTAAAAGATCTAACAACGGGTATCGTTCTCCTAACCAGTTTATAAAAACGATAGCTGGTATAGAATCGGTTTGAAATATACGACAAGTGTACATTTAAAGAACAACTCGTACAAACACCATTATTAGTTTTATTAAATAAATGGAATTAATGCAGCGAATTAAAAGTTTTAAACGAAATCGAAATTCGGATTTTATTTTGGGTGTTCACAGTTCATAACAGTTTTATGTCAGAATTATAATTTATATTTCATATATTGTATATACATTAATACTTGATATAATATTGATAAAATGTTAATTTATCAAATAAATTTATATGTTTGCATATCGAAACTTGACTATTGAAAAGTACATTTGAAAATTAAAGTGTGTATTTAAATGTTCTTACTATCCAGACACGATGTCTAATATCCAAGTAATGCATTAATACAGCATTTATAAATGCCTTATATTTATATCAAAATAGATCACGTAGTTAAAATGTTACGAAATTTAGAATTACATCTTTGAAAAGGCTGGAACAGTGCATGTTTGTGCCTAATCTGAATCAAGCTAAATTAAGTTATACGTAAAATTTACAAGTTATGTGTTATGTTCTTTTCATACAATTATTGAAACAACAATCGACTATTTATAAAGTTTAAGATGGCCTTATTGTACAAAAAGGCGTAATTTTTAATTTCGTTAAATCAAGTGTTGCTTCAAGATCTTGCTAATATAATATCCAGCCTACCGACTTTATGATTTTCTTCACAGCGCATACATTTTTAATAGCCCCATAATGCTGTTTATGCGATTTTTATCATCTGTTCAACTTACATAAAAGTCAGATTATACTAAACGCTTCACTTTAAGTGTATATGAATAGTAAAATGTTGCTTAAGCTACGATGATTTCAGTGTACAAGTGTGGCAATTTTATATACACATTGTGTTATGGTCGTTATGATACCGTTTTGGATACTTGAAACGTAATTGTTTTGTCTCCAAATCTTTTTTTTATATTTTGATCACAGTGATAACGCACGAACTACTTATGCATAATGGTTTACAGTTTTAACAACAATGACGATCGATAATGACAGCCTAAACGTATATGTATTAATTATGCAGTGACTGTTTAGATGGAACATTGTCTAAACTTGCAATAAATGAATAAGCTTTTATTATGAATATTACATAAAGGCATGTAGCAGATAATACGTATAAGATTCGTTGACTAATCGAAATATGCAATCCAAGTTAAAACGACTATGTACGTTGGTCAACATACTATTTTGACAGGTACACACAGATCTCGTGTAATAAAAATGTCCCTCTTATTTACAAAATCAGGTGTCACCTCGAAAGTCCATGACGCTACGGAGGACGTTGAGTCGAACTGTTCGTCGGCAATCAGTTATTGCTTGAGAAGAAAAAGGCTTCATGGTCAAAATAACCTTTGCACAGAACCGCCCATACAGTTAATTAGTAATATTGTGTTCATTCCATTGCATAATAGTCACGAAGTTATGACTTATTCTGGACGTAATTCCGAATCCAATCTTATTAGGACATGATTTGATAGGATGTATCATGGTTTTCTTATCATGCATAACTGTTGGATACCGTGGTGTTGGTGGAGGAAATATTGAATTTGATCCTTTTACTTATTGAAACGTTCAGAAACGAACACATATTTATATAAAATATTAAATATACACGACTGCCACATCAGTCCGAAGATCTAATTATATATAATTGGATCATGCACAATGTATCTCGATAACAATCGTAATCACGAATCGTGAAAGTAGAAACCAAAAATGTGTTTCATATTTATCTTTGGTATAAATCCAGTGAAATTAGAGTTCAACTGAGAGAGTGGTGAATTTTGTTTGATTTTTAACCACCTTTGAACGGATTTCTTGAAACCTAAACAACTAGGAAGGTAAGGATTTCGTTTACAACGTCCTTCTTACTTAGGCTCTCAAAGAACACACCAAAACCTGCTTAATCCAATACATAAAATATAAATAATAGGGAAATACTTTCCACCGACATGTAACACAGTATCTTACTCGTCGCATGATCCACAGTCGATTGAACAGTGTGATAAAGTGTCCCTTAAAAGTCATGACATTAAACTTCCTGATTTGTGGCTGAATGATTCTCAATGCAGTACGTTTATAAAATCCACATGGTTAACGTATTCAGTTCGTAGTATATGCATTAGTTAAAGCTGACATGTTATACGTTTTGTGACTTCTTGTGTTAAAATGATTAACCTGCGATTAAGTAACTGAAATCAAGTAAAGTGTAAATAAGCGAATTAAAACTATGGCATCTGTGTATACAATTGTCACTTTGGTTATGTGTGCAGCCGTCGCCGAGCAAGGTAATAGCTTTGTTCAACTTACTAAAATGGTAATGACAAAACAAGCATCATACTAATTTTGCCTTTATAATTGTCGCATTTATGTTAATGTTATAATTGAGCTTCTCTCATTTTGGGTATTTGTATATAATTGTAGCTCAACCAGAGTGCTCCGTTTATTGCACACACTGCACAGCAAGCAAGTGCGAAAGCTGCATAGATGGATTCTATCCATATTTTACAAACTGTTGAACATGTAGTAGCCAAAACTGCAAAAGATGTGATACAAGTGGTTTGTGCACGACGTGCAAGACAGGATTCTACGGTGCATTTTGTTCTAACAAATGTGGGTCTGGGTGCATCAATGGTACATGTGGTTTTGACACAGGTGCATGCCCGTGTTTGGACGGCTTTTATTTATGGTCTTGCAGACAAGCTTGCTCAGATAAGTGTCAAGATGTGTGTGATAAAACGAGTGGTGTGTGCCGGTGTCAACCCGGATTCTACACAACTTCGTGTAACCAAAACTGCTGGAGTCAATGTGCTGAATGTACCAACTGAACGTCATGCTCTGTGTGCCCAGCCGGAAAATATGGACAAAAATGCAATATGAATTGTAGTACAATCTGCAGCGATGGATCGTGTGACATTCATACCGGTCTATGTACGAAAACATGCCCTGTCAACTGCCAGTATTGTGACGATGAAAACGTTTGCACGAGTTGTGTCAACGGATATTTTGGAACAGATTGTGAAAAGTCGTGTCCACTTAATTGTGAATCAGGTTGTTACTTGAACACAGGCATTTGTCACAGTTGCAGAATGAATTGGTATGGGAATGAGTGTAACATGAGTTGCAACGTGAACTGTAGCAACGGATGCGAACAGGGATCTGGAAAATGTAATAAATGTTCTTCTGGTTATTATGGTGAAGTGTGTAACTTGACATGTTTGAAATGTAAAGGTGAATGTGTCAGAGAAAACGGTTTGTGCAATGAATGTGACCCGGGTCATTATGGGCCTTCCTGTGAACACACATGTCCTCCATATTGTCTAGGTAATGTTTGCAATCGAAAAAATGGTCATTGCTACGACTGTGTACAAGGATACGCTGGTGTGATGTGTAATGATAGCACATGTCCTGCTCACTGTTTAAGTTGTGTCGGTCAGCAATGCACTGTTTGCCGTAGCTGTTTCTATGGTGAGCTATGTCGCTTAACATGTAGCACAAACTGTTCTTCAGACGGTTGCGACCTTATTACTGGTACTTGCTTATCATGCAACACATTAGGTTGGTATGGCCCAACGTGCAATGAAACATGTAGTGCCACCTGTCTCAATAACGTGTGTGACCACAACACTGGGGAATGTAAAAATGCGTGTTCGATACACTGCGCAAGGATCGGAGAAGGTCAGACATGCTTGAGGAATGGAACATGTACCAACGGATGTGTGCAGAATTATTTCGGTTCCACGTGCGAAACTGGAACCTCTTTTGAGAACAAGGATGGATCTCCGATTTCAGTCATCGCAGGCTCAGTAGGCGGAGTGGTGGTGGTTCTTATTGTCATCGGTGTGGCCATATTAATCTTGAGAAAGAGAACGAGGTAAACGGTTCGTATTCTATCAATTAAAATGCATGTTCATAGATCTATCTGATAACATTAAATGTCCTCATTATAAATGATGGAAATAGTATTTGGAATCAAAAAGAAATACATTAAAACTCAACCAATAACTGGATAACACGTTCTGACAAAATTTTAAGATGTACTGCATATTATATTAACCGCATTATGTCCGTTTGACAATTAAGTCAGTTAAACTATTACATGTGACACTTTTTAAATAGTATTAATCCATATATCACCTTAACATCGTAAACTACATCATACTGTTTATTTAAATAATAAATAATCTTTACTGTTTTTGATATTATTTTATAAAGTACAAGAAAAGGTTGTGTGTATCGCATGCGTTGATATCTATATATGAAACAATGTTGGATAAAGAAAAGCACGAACAGTCAGTCATATCAGATGAAAATCAAAGATTGAACATTATTGAATAGACTTCTGAATAAGGACAATATAGATTACTACGTTTCCTTGAATGGACTTTTAAAGCTTATATTTATCGTCGGATGACTTTGATGCATATCTAATCCCATTATAAGTTTTGATCAGTGTGTGCAATTGTACACACTACTCGCGTATCACGTCGTAATTTTCGCTTAAGTCACGCATGATAATTGTAAAAGTAAAGTATCCGTAAGTCATAAGCTATTTATTTTGTATTATTTTAATTTGGAACTATTAAATTAATATCATAATTTGTCAAATGTTGGCAAATGACAATCCGATTATTTTGAACAACTCGTGACATGTCATTCGTACTACATGTTTATACCATAACCGGTTGCGTTTAAACTATTGTTTTATGCATTTATTTTAGAAGACAACCCACAGATGCGAATGAATATTATAATATGCCGCCTTTCGGAAGTGGTAATAAAATGTCTTTATGTTCAAATATTAAAATCAAATTGCTTTATTTGCAATCTGGTCGTTTTTAAAATGACTAAAGTGTGTAAGAGTTAACTAATATAGCTATAATGCGTCTATGCTTTTAATATTAAGAAAATTAATTGTGTGCTAGGTTATATTAGTAAATAACTGAACATTATCAATGAAAATAAAATAGCAATGCTTTACTAGTATATTTGCACGTCGTGTACGACTTAACATGAAATGAATTTGTGTGCGGGCGCAGTACGTAGGTCAGACAGGTCCATCAATTAAAACTCGTTATAAGACACATGATTATTAATCAAATTATTATACTTATCAAAATGTATCATTCTGTAAACCAACACTTGAAATCTTGTCCAAATGTTTCATTTTTAACGGTTGATGAATTTGTGTTTGACAATTAACTTATGGTAAATATCAAGTCAAATATCGATGTGTTTCCAAATTAAATGGATAAAAAACCTACAGTTATCTTTTCATCTAGGCTTAAATGACCTACCTTCAATGATTAATATTTATACAGAGGAATATTTAAATACATCTCCCTTATTTATTTAAATTACTCGGAATAGCCGGTTACTTTGTTCGCGTACAAAGGATAATACAATCTAAATGTATTTTCTCTTAAGACGATTGTTGTATTTCAGAGTAAAAGTAAACATAAACTTTTAAGTGCCTTCTTTATCTACCCGATGATGGTTTAAAATAAATTGATGATAAATGCAAACACGTCATCACTATTAACAATAGTGATTTTTCAGGTCACATCGATCGAACTAGTACAACACGTGAATACTGTATAATATTTCCCCATTAGTTATTAAAATTGAGTTTGTTTCATATGTCAATATTGGTCAACATATGTCGTTAAGATGCGTTATCAAGTGGTATGTGAACATCTTGACTAACAATATTCGTTTAATAAATACGATATCTACTATTACTTCACACTGAAACAAGATAATTAACATCATAATGTGCATACTGACACGTTTGTGTCCAGTAATTGTAAACTGTTTGCATCAGTCCCTCGTATGCATATATCTGAACAATATGTTAGGATTTTTTAGTAAGTATTTACATGTACATAACTTTACGATTGCATCTTTTATTAAATTCGTTCTCGAAATTATTTATTTAATACATTTTCAAAGTCAGAGAGTGTTATTTAACTGATAGCAATATCTCGATAGTTCGGATGCATGTTCATAAAAAATACATTTCTGCAAATAAAACCAGGTTATTATAGTGATAATCGTGTTTGCATTCAACAATTAATTGAACATTGAATTAAATTAAAACACTATTGAAGAGTAGAGCTTGAATTTAAATCATTTAAAATTATGTAATTGTGCATGCTTTATAATATCTGGTATATTTATTTGTATCGGAGGCAGAAACGAGATTCCTCTTGTATTTTGAAATATTCAATTACAATGTTTTGATCTTAGTTTAATCTGGTTTTGGTGTGATATATTTGGTAGGTCTTTTTATAAGTCGCTTTGCTTAGGTAACACAATTATATTTTTCAAAGGAAGCTATTTTGTGTAATTGCAGCTGAATAGAAATGCTGTTAGTATTAAAAATGTAATTATGAATTCAGCTTTTCACCAGACATCGAACCCTTCGAAAACATGTGTCTAACGTGCATTATCATTCCTAGGTAAACACGATACGAATCCCAACAAACCACAAACAGATGCTGAGTCAAACTACACAACTTTGGGTAACAACCAGGAAGAAAACCATATGTATTCCAGCCTCAACAGAAGCCAAACGTGAATATTGGTTTACCAATATCGATACCTGTAAATTTAAAGTGACCGCCACATCGTGAAACTGACACAGTTAGCAGTTACTTTTCGAAACCACTTTCCTTATAAGACAGTGGTATGTATGGCCTTCCCAAAACTGAAAGACTGCGCAGACAATTGACGTCAATGTATTGTTTAACAGGCCCTCTGATGGTCTGATCTTTGCGAGAAGTACGTCTGTGAATCCTAAACTAGCATTTCCTTCTTGTTTCTTATCTATTCGGACACTTCTTACTTCCAAATTGATTGTATTTGAAGTCGAACACGTGAATGTGTTATTAATTGCTACTAGATTAGAGTCAATATATTAAGGCATTCACATGTTTTCATATATATGTTGCAGATTATAAGATTCAATAGATTCAATAAACATATAAGGAATATTTCCATTAATATCGACAGAGATGGCATTAATGATAGTTTTGCATAATTAGTAAACATATGACTGTTTGTATAATGCTATGACTGTACTGTGCACATAGTCAAATTCGTAGTTTGTTTATTCACTACATATTTTACCAATTATAATAATCTGTTTAAATATATACCAATTGTATCAACATGGAATTTTTATATAGAGATATCATTCAATAACACGCTCATGTCTCCCGACAACAACAATATTTTGAATTTTCTGACGCAACAATTGAAAATTTCCTCAAACCAGTCTGAAAACTATGAGTGCATTCCGAAGGAATTATTTTGGAACAAAATATCAATTATTACGCCTGATATGTGATGTGAATACCTTTTTGTTAGACGATTGAAAGACGATCGAAAAATATACATACACTTTAATTTGTATAACAATGTGACTTTTGAATATGGATGCATGCGACGAACATTTCATACTTTATTTCGGATGTATGTAACTATCATGATTGTCTTTGGTAGACCCTGTCAGTATATACAGTGTTTTAAAACGTGGCTTTTACATGCATCGATTCATAAACATGCTTACAAGTATAAATACGCCAATACATAATAAAAATTATTAATAATAACTGGAGTGATAAAGTACTTTTCATTTAATCATTATATTCATAATTAACAAATGATCAAAATGTTTGTTTAACGACACACCTTCTTATTTCGTAATTATACGTCTGAATCTACTTTCCCTTTAAGCGTGATCCAACTTAAACTTCCTGCTTCATTGCTTTATGATCTCAAGTCAGTACACAAAGATTAAAAAATCCTAAAGGCGGTTAAGTATCAGCTCAACGTGTTCTTAAAATTAGTTGTAAATTACATATCGAGATCTGAGAACCTTGTTACGTGTTTCAGCTTAATGAATTAAAATTTACATGCGCTGCACTTGTTGTTTTTGAGTGTTTATAAACCTACTACAAAATACGGCAAACGTTTATACTTTACTTGCCATGATTATTTGTTGAATAGTCTTGAACGTTAAATTACGTTTTTCAATAATAATAAGTATACCAAAGTAAAAGGAAAGTTACGGGAGTTATAATGGAATCACTGTGAACGTCTGTCATTATATATGTCGGTCCGTCCTTCCGTGCGTCCGTCTGTCCGTACGTCGTTACGAACCCGCCAATACGCATGCTTGTTCTTCCGTCTGTCCGTCGAAAAACATAACAATATACACATCAAGCCCTTCCTGTTTTATTGTTAGATAATCAGTATACGGCGAAATTACTTCCCTTTGGTTGCATTTTAATATTACTGTTGAAGTAGCAAACACTTCCCTGAATGGGTTTTTACTGCAATGATATCAGGATAGAATATCCGATTGTGTCATCTATTAAGCAATACACAGCTATATTACTTGTCATTGATAATGTCTGATTGGAATTAAAGATAAAACATGAACATAACATAACAGAATAGTTTATCTCGACTTAAGAATGTACATCTTATCGGCATCAACACATGTATATACAATGGCATCAAGCGTTTAATAAAGGTACAAAACATACATCATTTCGAAAAATGAGAAATGTATAAACACAAGAATGTTTAATAATTGCAGCAATTATGGCATTATTCTGTACCTAATATGTTTGAATGGACAAATATATATACTATATGTATATAAATATATATATTATAATATATTAGACTATATGTAAACGATATTCTCTCGTATTACTGCATTTTAAACTGTAAAAAGCTTTTTTTCTAAAAAAAATTATTGGAGCTATTAAGTAGTTCAATCAACTTGAACATATTTGCACAGAATCTAAACTATTTTGGAATGAGTGACTTTCTAACATCAGCATAATATTTTCATTTTAGGACAAAGTGTTATTCGTCATCGATATCATTTAAATTACGTAACGCACATGTTCGTTGATTTCTGACAATGATCTGGTGTCTTCTCATTTCTTCAAATTTGTGAGACGCCAAACGTAATTTAGCTGTTATGTTATTATGCCTTTTAATATCAATAATATCTTGATACGATGATCTTTCAACTACAGGGTTTAGTTACTTATATAAACTTACTGACATTCCAATTAAGTGATATACTAGTCTCTGATTTTGAGAAACGGCGTCTAAAGGTTTGTATAAAATGGGATAAGCGTTAATTTCACGTTATTACATACAGGACGTGCAAAAATGCTGATGAAACATTTATTTTTATCCCATTTTTATACCGAGATAGACGGTATAACACCCCATAAACTAGCCTGTATCCCACCTTATTGAATATACCTGTCGCGTGCACGGACTACTTTTTATTCTACCACTTAATGATTTATCATAAGAAATCACTAGAGTCGAGAAAACTTTAGCTTTAAAATTATACGACTTTCAAACTTTCGATTTAGTCAAAGGACATAATGTTTCGCCATCAGTATAATGACTCAGCTGATTGATGGCGTCATAAAATGACAAATATAATACTTAATGCGTCATTTTTCAAAAATTTGTGATGTCATCTTTTGGTGTACTCGAAACTAGTATGCATTGTCTGGGAATTAAACATTGAAGACGCGCATTTTTTTCGTGTTCATTTATCCTGGATGTAATTATGAAAAGGTGCATATTCTATGGACTACTTACCTCGGATGGAACCAGTGAGATGAAGCATCTAGATCTACAGATAGATCTAGCTTATTCATGTTATTGATTTTCAGTATGTGCGTGCCTATTTGGATGTGAAATTGTGTGTGTAGAACATACTGATGGGTGTGTATTGTGGTTCAGTAGTCTATTCAAATTTGTTTGCATTTGGATGTAAGTAAACGTAAGGGTATTTTTCTTCGATTAATAAACTTTGTCTTTGTTATTTTATCAAAGAAAGTCTATTCAGTAAGAATAACCCGTTTGCAACAAGTGTTTCAAAGCTTTATAGAATTTTTACGGATTATCTTGTGTTTGGGTCACAAACTATATGATGTGAAGGCTAGATCTAAACGCCATGAAAATCTGCAGCGTCCATGAACAAATTAGGCAAGTATAGTTTTTTATAATTTATGTTTAGAACGACTATGTTTGTAAATCTATATGCACATGTACGTTGACATCGGCATCATTTTGTCAGGAGCAATCGCCGCCATATTGGATTTTGATCATTTTCTTTCGAAAATAAAATGACTTATATTAAAGTAAAATCTTCTTTTCGCGGTCGTAATGTGTTACAATTTGCATGCTTCGTAACATAAAATCGAGGCATATGATGATATTTTTTCTCGTTTTATAGTTTTTGTGTAAAATTGTTTGAGACTATTTTGCGTACCAGAACAAATAAATTCACTACGCATGGTTACATTCGTTAGATTTTAAGCGATTCTAAGAATGAATTAAAATTAGTGTTAAGGTTATTAGATCTATTTATGTTAAATGTAAGGTTGAAAAAAATCAATGGGATAAATAGAATACTAGTATTAGCGTTGAATAGAGAGAAGTTTATGTTGCTCGGCTCAAACACCGAAAGCGCTCGTCAAGGCTCGCGCTCCCGGTTTTCTAAGCCTCGCAACATAAACTTCTCTCTTTTCAACGCTAACCTAGTATTCTCTATGTATTTGTAACAGCGGTTTTGTTTATTTGTTTATGCGTTAATACATGATTCCGTATCGGATTATTTGCAGCACATGTATTCCATATAATTGCACATTTTTATGAAAGTATATCGATCACAGACTTAATAATTTAAAATGCGAACACATTGTAAGAGAAGCATTTTGATTTTAACATAAGATTTCGATGGATTGTCTTTTGCAATAGTGTAAAAAGCAGTGTTTCAAATACGACCAGAGATTGTGTAAACGTCTGATTAAAACGAATGATACGAGGAATTATCGCAAATACAGGGATTGTCTTTTTTTAAAGAATGCACTCTGCTATTTAAATTAACAAAACGGGAGCATTTTGCTACACGTGCAATTTAACAAAAAATAAAGGATTCATACGTGGCTAACAATTAAGAAGACAATGCGTGACTGCGGCACATATCGCCAACGACACCATAATACAAGTTCTAAATTGGCACATTATTTAATGATGTATCAGCAGTACATTTAATAGTAAACTCTGATTGGGGTCAACTTTTGGATTAGATATGAATCAATGTAATTTCAAATGTTTAAAGTGTTCGCAAAATATTATAAAATATATATTATTTTAATAACTATTTGTAATAGTAAAACAGAATCATGTTAATAACGATATATATAATTTATATGGCTTGACAACATTTAAATGAGTTACTATTACATTTAAAACTGCCTATTTGCACGCTTCGAGTAAAAGCGTACGCGTAAAATCTTTGCATTGTCTCAAAGGATGTAATGCAAGAATGGGTGGATTGTTATTTTTTCGATTTAATTCACAATTACATTTCCATGGTATTCTACTAGGGCATATAATGGTGTCAACTAGGACACTGAGCATATTATATCTATTGATATTCATTAAAAAGAGTTTTCCTTTCTCTCTTAATATGATGACACCGATTTCAATTAGTTCCTCTTGAGGTTGCAGTGGTGTAGTGGATAATAATGTCCGCTTAGCGATCGGGAGGTCATGGGTTCGATCCCCACTGTTGGAGCGTTCTTAAGATTTCCACATTGACACCAAGTTATGGGTCTAGTGCCATTCAACGGACTCTAGGAGCCGTATTCACCAATAATAAACTCAAACTTAAACTCTAACTCAGACTTTGACTCAGACTTAGACTTACAAAAGACAGACTCAGGATTCGTATTAACGAACGCGTTTGGAAAAAGACTTCAATAAGATCTTTTTTTTTTCATGACGTCACGACTAAGCGAACTTTCTAGTATAGAAAACGCGGCAAATAGTGTCATAAATTTCAGAAGACATTTCTGATACAACTTTTACGATGGTGTGTCTGTCAGTTGAAAAAAGCGAAATGAAGCGTCAGAAGGCTCCAGATTGGAACCAGCCAGCAGAGATTGTTTTGAACGCGCTGGTTCGGGACCACTGGAGCATTTTTATTCGGCGAATACAAGGAAATCGGAGCAAATTTCCGTTATTCGAAAAAAAAAATGGGACGAGGTGGCGAGCAGAATATCATTGTAAGTTGTATGTTATTTTAGTATCTGCCTTATATTTTTAATATTTGATTTAATAGCATACGATTGGATTTGCTACCGATGTCATATTTTACTAACGCCGCATAATGCACAATGTAAATAAGGGGCATAACCACTCAACAAATTATAGCTACTTTCGGTTTTTGGATGCTATTTGGGAATCTGTTTTAGTTTCAAATGTTATGATTTATAGTACAGTTGCACGTCCTCTGTGTCCAAAATGTGCACACGTGAATTGTTATTGAAGTATTACAATGGAAAATCTGTGCTATAACGGATAACTGTACCATTTTTGAAGGTACATACTGCCAGGGCGACCAGAACTGGCAGGCTACGCATTGTACTCCGGATCAGCTCTTCATTACACTGATTACACATAAAAAGAATACCCGGTCTTGTAAAACGAAAACGTTTATATAATTCAAAGTCCTGAAATATTTTCAAGGGATTCGTTCGGTCGATAAACACTTTCAACTCTCAAATAATTATTAAAACGCAAGTGACCTCGTGCGGCGGCCATTTTGAATTTTTACGTGCGTATAACGTTACGTCGCGATTGTATTACGTAAGCATTTGAGACTTACATTACTGAGTCTGAGTCTAAAACTTACCGTTTTATGTTTCGTGAATTAAGTTTTGTTAGCCTGAGTTTGAGTCTGAGTCAGAAACTTGAGCTGAGTCTAAGATTTGAGACTTACGTACATTGGTGAATACGGCTCTAGAGCGTTTCAAATAAGCCTTAGGCTTTCTATGCAATCGAGCTAACATAAATAGGTTTAAACTAATTAGCCCAATTAAAGGAACTGTCAACCACGAATGACGAACAAAGAAAAGTTCTAAAATACCGTATTTTTTACAATTATTAGTTTATATTGATAAAAATTTCACGATTGGTATATTACATTACTTGAAAAAAGTTCACATATTTTCAGTATATTCGGTAAAAAAAAATCGCGATGTGAAATCAAAAGTACATCGCGCAAATAGGTGACATTACGATATACACACTATAAATAACGCAAGTAGATTAATCATTTTATATATAAAATATATACAATTCACTACGCATGCACAATTTGGATTCCTGGGTTTACCAAGTGACGATTGTGATAAATCTACTGGCGTTATTTAAAGTTAACTGGTAGTTACCTGGTAGACATACCCAGTAAAATTTATTACCGAATATACTAAAATATGAAAACTTAACAACTTTTTGCAAGTAAGTTGATATATCAGTCGTGATATTTTAATCAATATAAACTAATAATTGTAAAAATACGGTTTTTTACAACTTTTCTTTTCTTCGTCGTCTTGGTTGACAGTCCCTTTAAACCGCCAACTAAGCTTGCGATTACTAAAAGTGTATGCTGATCCATTTTCTCAAAAGAGGTTGTATTCAATGGCATCTTGATATATCTGCTTTGCATGTAAAATTACGACTAAACATAAAACAGTTGATCAAAACATTATTGAGTGATTAACCTGTATTGTACTATAAAAAATATGATGGCGAACACTGAAAACAAAGCAAAATCATTTCTGTAAAATAATGAATTTTAAAACAGAAAACTCGAAAATCAGTCTGCTTTCTTCTTGGCAATTTTGTTGACGATTATGTTTCATATTTATATAACGTGTGGTTAAGTATTTGAATGAACATTTATTTACACAAGGTATGTCTTGCATGAATATGAGCTTATAACACAAGACTTATAATCTGGATATATTTTTGACTGTTACTGGTGTTACTGAAGCAACTAAAAGACAATAAAAAGTACAGTGCATCTTGCTTAAACAAAGTTATAATTTTACTAGACAAAATCTAATAAAGAGTGGGAGCGAAGTAAATAGTTGATATCTTAATAATAAAATGATGAACATTTTAATTAAAACAAAATGACCATCAAATATAAAAGTTAAACTCCATTTGAATTAAGGAAATGCGGTTTTAGCTTCCATTCAATGACATCAACAGATGTTTGAATTCAGTGTCTTTAAAAAAGATTAATACACAACATATTAACTTCCATTCAATGACATCAAGAAATGTTAAAATTCAGTGGCTTCAATAAAGATTAATACACAAAATATTAACTTCCATTCAATGACATCAAGAGATGTTAAAATTCAGTTTCTTCAATAAAGATTAATACACAAAATATAAGAAACAAATATTATTGAAATACAAGGAATATTACTAAGACCCTTACTGTACCATTTGCAAACACATTTAGGGAGCGTACTAATATATTTTAGGGAATGTCAGAAATGTAAGATAATGGTTTAATACACTTTCCAAATAAACTCTTATTATTTCAGTAATGGAAAAAGTAGTTCTACTTTGGTTAACATGTACTGCAAAATCACGTCAAGTCTGAAATAGTGTTGTTATATTTACAAAGACTTACCTGCACAATAAATGAAAGTCACCGACACATTATGGCGCCTTAGATTACATTAGATTTGAATGTAAAAATATGAACTTTTTTTTAAATAAACGTTTAGAAACCTTCGATCAAGATTGGCAAGCCTACCATATTACTTAAGCCGTAAACAAAACAGTTTAACAGTTTAGCATTCGCTCACCTTACGGTTTCTGTTACATATGTGTCTAATCGAATCTCAACTGCTTGTCCATAAATTAAGATGTAATTACCTTTCGTTGTAAGTTAGTTACAGAAGATTCGTTTTACTCCAAAACCCAATATTTTCTATTTACTTATGACGGCGATGTATGCTGACGCTGTATTATGTTTATACAATTCAATCAAGTGCTTTATTGAATAAATGTATATTTTCAACATATTTTTCTCAATTTTATATATAGTTTTTGTTTTTATTTTGCAACCGAACAAAACATAAAATATTGTTCTGCAAATTAACCAAGCTCGAAAGCCTTACACCTATTGAGACGCTCTCGAGGATAGAACAAGTACTTCGTTTATTGTCTTAACTACGTCATTTCAGCCTCAATTGTATAATAATTATACTTTATAATGTGAAGTAACTAAAACATTCTTGATCAGGTATGTTCTTTTTGAATTATGATATTGTTAGCAATATAATATAATATACTATTGCAAACTTTACTCGACCACTAACTTAATAAACGTTTTCTTTTGCATATGCAAAAGTAAAGTTGTACAATAATACTTTTTATATTGCATTGATCGGATAGTTATTGACTAGATAATCTTTTGTAAACGATTGCCTTCATTGTTCCCTATATGTTCCTGCTTTTATCATGTATTTTGTGTTGTGGTAATTTAAATGAATAATGATTGCTTATGTGTTATTTATATCTGCTAGCAACTTGTTTCGTCTCTAAACCACGTACGTAATTGCTTCTTTATTTTAAACAAGACACAAACTTCTAAACACGAGATATTGTGCTATTCCCAATAATGAGTACTATAACAGAAAGGTGTGTTTTGTAGCGATTAAGAATAAAGAAAATTCTATTAACAATAGAGCGCACATTAGTTTTACAAAATAATGTAATACGAGATCGCCGATGGCGTTGAACGTCCATTGGCAAGATACCGGGAAGTTTCTGCTGTAATAAATGTTAAACGAACAGTTGACACAATGAAAATCTGAAAGGCTTTTTAAAAAAAGTACACATAAATGAAACAAGAAGTGTAGAAATATTGCAAATAATCATATATCAATCGGAATATCAGACCGATTTATCAAGGAAGATTGGTATTTTGCGAGCAATTAAGTAAATGTACGGATGTTGATGTTATTTCTGATTGGCTACACGTTTATTTATGCTATTGTTTTATCTAACCTTAGCATTACATCATTACTATTTACGAGACTGAACGAACTTTCCTTTCGGAAGATAAAGTTATATCTTTGTTTTTCTTGTTGTGTTACTATTCATAATACTGCTACGATCGCTTCATTTTCATTTAATCAGAAAGGTAGAATTCGTAGTCGTTGTTGCTGTTGTGTTGTTATTTTTGTTGTTATATTTACACAAAATATTACATGCACGCTATAGTTTTGAGCACATGTTCTGCAGTTTTAATCTTTATTCAAATTATAACAATAATTTCAAATAATCTGCAAAATAATTTGGAGATTAATATCAAAATACTGTAATATGACCCCCTATATTGCCTCAAAAATTCGCAAAGTAAAAATGTTTGATGTCTCAAACTTTAACGATATTACAGCCCTCGACAGTATGCTGCAAGAAACAAGACAATTATTTTTCTCTTTAAACGTTAAAAGTATCTAATGTAACGTACCCAATCAACAAAAACATTGAACAAGTATGTTATCTCAAAATCAAATAAGACGAGATTCACTTTGTCAACAAAAAACACGTAGGTATGCAAACAATAGCAAACAAATGTTAGGAACATATTTATTGGAATAATGTCATATATGAAACAAGCGGAACTACGATAATTAATCAAAATCTTGTTCCCATCCGCGTTTCAAGGGAATTGTTATTACAAACTGGCATTTTTATAAATATCATTAGATATGATTGTTTTCAAGTCTTCAAAGTTTTTAACAGACCACTAATTTTTGTAGTAAGAAAACAAATGAAAACGACGCCTGTATTTGAACTCGTAATGTCTCGATCCATGACGGATGCGCTACCACTGCGCCAGGCGGACTTTCACCTGTCGCGGCGAAATATAACATCTGTAACAGAGGAAGTATTCACGTGATAGTCCAGATGGCAACGTCCGCGCCGAGGCAGTTATTTTTCATCGTTTTATATCCTTCATTGTTTTTTTAAAAATCGCGCTCAATTTCCAGCCATATCAATAAAAAGGTAATTAGCATTATTTCGTATTAAAATACACTTTATATCTCGACTTTACTTCCCGAAAATTTTCCCCGCAAATTTTCTTATTGAAAATTTTCGAAGAAATTTCGCAACGAGCAAAGTCAAAATAAAGAGCGAATATTTATAAGAAATAAACACTAATTTCTTTCTTGCTGATATGGCTTGAAAATGAGCGGCATTCAACAAATAAATACAAGTAATAAATGGTATAAATCGGCGAAAAACATGTCTCGGCATAGACGTCGACATCTTGACTATCACGTGATTACCCTTCTATATAGTAAATGTTAAACACTTTTGACAATTATAATAGAATTGTTTTATGAACGAAATGTTTCATTTTTTAAGAACGTTTTTTTACTAAAAATGGTCGTAGAAACATGTACTAAAACTTATGCTAGAAAAGAAATGTGAAGAAAATCTTCGAAAAACAGTTTCGAAGTGACAAACTGTAAGAATTAGAAATTTCGAGGTTAATTATCTAATCCATTTCGTCTGCCAACATTCTACCACATCCGGGCATTTTACCGCGTTTACAGTTAACCGCATGGACTGTTTTTTTTCGATTCGTGGTTAGAAAGTCCATTTGCAAGCAAATGGACGAAAACACTTGGGAACAATTTACCAATGTATTAGAAGAAACGCAAAAATGCGAAAATTAAGTGAAATAATGTGACAACACATCTTTTTCTACTATTAAAGAAAACCTAGAAAATAAACCATGTATGCTTATACTAGATAAATAGTGTTGGGCAAAACCAAAATCATAATCATCATCGACATTCCCTTGAACGGTTTTGCCGACGACACAAAAATCCTCTTCCAGTCAGGTATGTCGCCATGGACGTCAGATGTACTGGTATCACACTTTGACATGCTTGTGCCCAAGTACTATAAACTGGTCTTTTCTGCATCCCGTATGCTCCTGCTCTTTCATAGAGTCTGTTCGTGAGCTTGAATTTCACAGCTAGTGCTACCCATGGGATTAATCTCATAAGCGAATGACGAGTTGGAGCTGTCTCGATTCGATGAAGTTAAGGAAGAGCTCACGTTGGTGTTGCAGGTGCTCCCCAATGATGGCTCTGCAGTTGAAGATCTTTTCCACTGTGCTCCGCCCAGCTCTGAATCCAGCCTTCTCTTCGGCCAGCAGTTACTCTGCCTTACTTTTCAATAGATTGAGTATGATGCGTAGCATTACTTTAATTGGATAACTCATGAGGCTGATAGTACGTTAATTATTGCTTAATTTCTTTGAGGTTGCCCTTTTTAGGTTGGGTACGACCATTAACTTAGTCCATTCCTTAAGCCACTTTTTCTACTCCCAGATCTGCTGGCTTATTGCAGTCTTTGCTGCAGTCGTTGCCTGTCCTCCGTTCTTAATCATTTTCAAAGGGACGTTGTCCACTCCCAAATATTGTCCTGTCTTAAGACTTTTCATTGTCTACGCCCCTTCTTCCATATGTATTGACGAGCTATCATCGTCTGCATCTTGTCTGGGATCGTTCTAAAGGAGACTGGAATCTGGTTAAAGAGGATAGTTGTTTGGGTCATTGCAGTGTTCAGTCCACCTGTTTAGGACTGCGGCACTCTCGGTCAGGAGATTTCCTTCAGCGTCTACTATAGCACTTGCGTTTGGCAGAAATGGCCTCGTGATGATGTTCAGGTACCTAAAGAAGTACAAAAATACAGTATAAGAATATAATACAGTACAGCTTACAGAATAAAATTGATGGTGTAACTACGGGTATTTGATTGTTCTACACATGTTGGGATAACTTGTTCTGTTGATTTTAAAAATAAATTGCAGACATTATTAATAAAAAAAATCATTCGTAGAAAAAAAACTTGTTGAAACATTTATATAAAAGGCCGCATACATAATATTCAGTAAATTAGTGCGATATTCTGACAGATAATGTCAATATATATAGTTAGTAACTGAAGTTGATGATGCCACAACAAATATACATGAACATGTAATTGTTTCAATCCAATGCCAAAGTTGAGTGAATATTTTATTTTAACTGTTAAAACTTACTTTCAAATTTCCAGAAACAACACAATTCAAAAGCACATTAAAGAGCTACATAACATATGTATGTTTTCAACGGATACACTCTGCTTTTTTACATCAATGCGTAGACACTGTTAGCTGGGGCAGAGACTTAACGCAAGTTAAGACATTTCTGACAGTATTGTGGTAAACGAAGTCATTGTTTGTATTTAAATTAATTTCAGCAGTGATGTGCATAGTCACTTCCTCAAAATTCTTGTCGCTTATTATCGCTCTAATATCAATACCTGGTTTCATTTGAGCAGTACGTATTATTTAACGTATGAGTTTAAATTCCGGTTTTTTGGAATATAAGCTTAACGCTAGAAACGCTTTGGTTTTCAACAGCTTTGAAAAATACCACGGTATTATGTACATACATTTAGGTGGACCTTCTCATAAAAGGTGTTCGTATGCTATTATCTCCAGCTTCAGATCCATGTCGGGAATGTCTAAGTTACAAGTATAAGTTTGTGAATATAGAACTTGAAAACCAGCCAACCAAGAACAAATATTGACCGATTTACTGACCGCCAAAAAATGAGTGGAGTACGATTAATATTGTAGATTAATCCAGAAAACCAGAAACAAACTAACACTATATTTGATTTGCGAACCAATAGCTATTTTATCGTTTTAGCTATTCTTAATCAAACGCAAACAAATAAGCCTTTGTTTATAAAATAAACATCAGGAGAGCACTAACTTGAGTTCGAGGAGCACCACTTGTCGAAGACTTTTTACCACTTCGGACCACATGTTCAAACCTGAAAATGATATTCTGAATAAAAACATTTTTTTGAAAACGTTTTATCTAGATACGTAAATGTAGTTTAAATAGTTTTTTATGGATTTTCTGAAATTTAAAATGATGACTTCGTTCTAAATGAAGATGACCCAGATTTTATCTTGGCCTAGATCTATTTTAGCAAGATTCGTAAGAATTTGTTCATAAACGCAACATAATGTTTTAAAGATTTGACCTGGTTACCTATTTTTCGGACGTTTGTAAGACAGATTCAAACTCGGCCAAGATAAACACTAAGATTCATCAAGATTGATTTACAACAGCAGATTCTAGCATGGTAAAACGAATTGTTACGATATGTGATATTTTTTTAGGCACACGTGATCAAATTTAAACT
Source organism: Dreissena polymorpha (assembly GCF_020536995.1). NCBI lineage: Eukaryota > Metazoa > Mollusca > Bivalvia > Myida > Dreissenidae > Dreissena > Dreissena polymorpha. The sequence continues at coordinate 208,873,016 of NC_068355.1, forward strand.
CATTCATACCCAGTTTCATAAAGATTAGATCAAAACTGATCACTCTGTTGTTTGTTAAATTTACAAAAATCGAACCAGGGTCAAAGGCAAAAAGCACTCCGATTTTGTCTCGTCCATAGAACCGTGAGGTGTACGTCAAGCGGCGTATAGGTTTGGTGCTAGCAAACATACTACCACTCGTTATTTTTAAGGAATAGAAACAGCTGGAATGTTGATTTCTTAACACAATAACTACAGTACCAGTCAGTGAGAAAATAGAAGGGCATCAAACAAGCTAAAAGCTAAAAGTTTATAACATGAAACGAAAAAGCAAAAGCATTAAATACAATGAAATTTTTGGATAATACTTTAAATTTGTTCTAAGAAAAGTGAAAACATTAACAATTTTTCGAACGTCTAAATATGTATTTCTTAATTTTACTGAGAAAAAAACTTCACAATATTTTACCGAAAGCAAACAAACGTCTTCTTTAATTTGCAAAAATGTTATGGTATTTATTGACCAAATTGTATTCGTTTATAAATCCTGTTTTATCTTCTGACTAGGAATAATTAGATAAAAGAAATACGTATAAATAAACTAAATAATTATTTTATGAAACTTTTATATTTTATAATACCAACACGTAGAAATTTGCTTAAAAACAGACACGAGATTGGATATTAGGTCAACGCAGGTTGAACGACAGAAGCGTTTACTTACAGATCACCAAAAATTAAATGTCTTCCTCGTTAAAGTTAATTGTACATCTTAACATGAGCGGATCAACTGTGCGTTTAAATTGAAGAATGTACATTTCTTTTTCATGATTGCCGTTCAGTGTTTTACTATTACCAAATATATGTAGCTCAGAATAATACAATCAATAAGTATTATCATTTTTGAGATAAAAACGTAAAATATGATCGGAAATGTTTGTCTAGAGGAATTATCAGACTTTATTACAAATTATGAATGATTATCTTAGATTAGATAATTAAACATTTTAAATAAAGTGTCCCTTTAGACTTATTGTAAATTTAACTTCCTGATTCATGGCTGAATGATTCTCAATGTAGAACGTGTAAATAATACACACCTCCTTCACTTTATTGGATTGAAGTATTCAGTTCGTTATGTATTCCTCAGCTCATGTGACTTGGTTTTGTTACTTCTAGTGTTAAAAAGATTAATGATTGATTGGTTATTGAATTAAAGTGTTCTTCCGAATACTGAAAAAACATGGCAACTGTGTATACACTTGTCACTGTGGTTATGTGTGGAGCCATCGCCGTACAGGGTAATATCTTTGTTAAACGCAATATAAAATTGTTGACAGGGTCATCTCAATAATGAGTATACTATCATAAACATCATATTGTCTCGTGTATAATAATTTACAAGATTCTACCTGTTAATATTTGTATGTCATTGTAGGTCAACTATCGTGTTCCGACAAGTGTACGAACTGCTCCATAGGGAACAAGTGCTTAAGCTGCATTGATGGTTTCTATATCAGTTGGAATAGTAAGGATTGTGAGCAGTGTAACAGCTTAAACTGCAGGACATGTGACACGGTTGGTGTGTGTACATCCTGTAAGTCAGGATTCTTTAGTGCATCATGTGCTAATGTCTGTGGACATGGGTGCATTAATGGTACATGTGATTGGAACACAGGCCAATGTCAGTGTATAGACGGGTTTTATTCAGTGTATTGTAATCAGGCTTGTGGAGATAAGTGTCAGGATGTGTGTGATAAAACGAGTGGCGTGTGCCGGTGTCCAACCGGATTCTATGGAATACATTGTAACAATCTGTGTTGGAGTCGGTGTGCTGAATGTACCAACCAAACGTCCTGCTCTGTGTGTCCAGATGGATTTTATGGAGTAACCTGCAATGCATCTTGTAATACAAATTGCAGCGATGGATCATGTGACATACATACGGGTAAGTGTGAAAAAACATGCCCTGTCAAGTGTGAAAATTGTGTAGATGAAAGCAATTGCACGAGTTGTGTACGCGGATATTATGGAACAAAATGTGGACAGACGTGTCCAGTTAATTGTCAACAAGGTTGTTACCTGATCACAGGAGAATGCCACACTTGTGACAAAGGTTGGTATGGTGTGTACTGTAACAAAAGTTGTTCAAACGAATGTAGAAATGGGTGTGATAAGTTGTCAGGAAAATGTAAAGAATGTAATTCTGGCTATTATGGTGAACTCTGTAACGTTACCTGTCCGCTATGTGATGGTGAATGTGTCAAAGAAAACGGTTCGTGCAATGCATGTTACCCAGGGAGTTATGGACTTTATTGTAAACACACCTGTCCTGCGTATTGCCTAGATAATATGTGTAATAAAACAAATGGTCATTGCTACCGCTGTATGCTGGGATACACTGGTGTACTATGTAATGAAACCATATGTCCTGCTAAGTGTTTAAGTTGTTTCGGTTTGAAATGCACTGCTTGCAAGAGCGGTTATCATGGTGATCTATGTGAATTAACATGTAGCGCAAACTGTTCTTTAGACGGTTGCGACATTGTAAAAGGTACCTGCTTAGCATGCAACAATACAGGTTTGTATGGTCCCACGTGTAATGAAACATGTAGCGCCACGTGTCTCAATAACGTATGTGATCCCGGTACGGGTGTGTGTTCACATGGATGTGTGGGAAATCATTTCGGAGGTAAATGCCAGAATGCGTGTTCAAACCACTGTGCAAACACAGGAGAATGTACGAGCAATGGAACATGTACTGGCGGATGTGTGGGGAATTATTTCGGCTCCAAATGCGAGGAAGCGTGCTCTACTAACTGTCTCAATGGTTCCGATGGCAGCGCATGTTCAAATAATGGTGAATGTCTGATCGGTTGTGTTAAAGATTATTACGGCAAGACATGTGAAAATCAGTGTCCAAGAAAGTGTGCACCAGTTTCAACAGGGAGTAGATGTTCTGATAATGGCACGTGTGTTGGAGGCTGCAATGATGGATACAGTGGATATATATGTGGTAAGACTTTTAAATGAATAAGAAATTGTCAATAGCGAACATATTTGTTGTTCATGGGTTATTATTCCCGTTTGTTTTGCCTTGCCCGAATCATATGGTTAGTTCAATAATGATTAATTCGTTAGTTTTAGAGAAACTCTCATATTTAAATTACTTCAGTTAATTTTGAGCAGTTTTTTATTTCTTCCAAAAAAGGATTCGTAGTTTAAGTTTTTGACTGTTAGATATAATTTTGTGTCATATTGGTAGAAGTAAAATGGCGACAATAAATTAATTTCTCTGTACAAAATGCTACTGGGTATACATTTATTACTTTGTGTTATACACGTGTACAAGAACAAATTAAAGTAATAAAATGATTACAATATAGCAACCATAATATCATATCTTTGACATATACATATATCTAGTTTATTAAAACAAAATTGAATCGACCAATAGTGATATATACAAATCACATATACAAACCAAAAAAAGCATGACATGGACACGCGCACATGCAGAATATTTTTAATGAATGTTTTTTATCGAGCCTTGCCCGAGAAACTGTTCCGTTAAATGTACAGCTACATATTTTAATTTCCAACCGCTGATGTTACGCTTCAATTACAATTTTCATAACAAAATAGATATTCAAAAGACATCTGTGGAAACGAATGATGCTGGAACGTCTCTGGAAACGAATGACGGACCACCAGTACCAGTAATCGCTGGCGCTGTAGGCGGAGTTGTGGTGCTATTAGTGATTAGTGTGGTGGTAGTGGTTGTGATCAGGAGGAAGAGGTAAACCGTTTTTATTTGTAGAAGTATAGTGCCGTGTAATGAATGAAGAACTATATTTTTCTACTCATTTGACAATTTCAATTAACATGCGTACGGGTTTTACTGCGAAAAAGTAGTCAGTGAAAATGTAAAAAATTAAAACGTTTGTTTGAAAATGCGATAAAATTGGCAAAAAAATATTGCATCGATATTAAAACACGCACGTTATCATTGTTTTTGGTTTACCTCGGTTATGTGTTTTACGTATGTGTTAACCCAATAGATTTTTTACCATTAGACAACGTAAAGACTCACCTGAGCAGTCGGTCAAATCAGATGAAAATCTGACAACCAGTACAAACGAATACCACACCATTGGAACATTGCCTGAACGATCAATAGGTATAATCCGACGGCGATATATTGGCCGGTCTATAAATAATAATTGTCTATAAACAATCTGCAGTAGCAGTTAAGAAAATAAATAACTTGAATACTTAAAACGCTATTGGTAATCTTGAAAATTTCCTCAGATTCACTGAATGCTGAAAATTGTGTAATATTTTTTTTCTATTAATGTGAATTCAAATCCTTCAAGAGCATATATTTTTAATGTTTAATGTTACATCTATTTGTCCATATGTTAATGTTTTAAATATTATTTTAGGTATTTAGTACTATAATTATCACGTACTGTGTTTGTATTTATATTTGAAACACATATTAAAACAGTGTTGAGTACTCCCAACAACACAAAACATTACAGTGGCATTATCTTTGTTGCTGTTATGTTAGAAATGAATTTTAATATTATATTACGAAGCCGTAAAGCTTTTATACTATGTTTAAATTAAGCAGATACATTCAATGTTTAATAATACTAATTAATGAAGAATGTTGTGCAATATCAACAGTTATTGACGATAGTTGGATTCGAATCTGTGACATTACAAGATAAATATAATATTTTCATTGACTCATAGCCAGGTGATTTACCTCTGTGCCACAAATGACAATGCTTCGGCGGTTTTTGAACCCTTCAATCACAAATTCGTTGTCGTTAATACGTTTTACTGGTTAAGTTTTATGTTTATTTACTATTATTATTCTTTAGCCATTCAATGTATCGCGGTCGATCATTTTGCGCTTTATGGCTTCGTTTACTTCCTGCTATATCATATAACTTAAATGGCAAACAGAGTGGGTGTCCCAATTATTTTTCGCTTGAGAGGACACAAATGCGTTAAATTACATTCTTCAACCTTCTAAAACCTGTACAATACCTGCACCATCATTAATAGCTCTAACCATACGAAGTTATTTCTGTTTTCAAATGTTTTGAATCCACCAGATATTATTTTTGAAATTGAAAAGCACAAACCTCACCTCTAAAATATGTTACCCGGACGTATTTTTAATATTTTAACACAACTATATATGCGAGTATTGATACAAAGTTTGTAGTGCAGTATATATTGTACTATAGCATCCACTGATGTGTATGGTAACTTTGCCGCTTGTTGGAAGTATTTAAAGAAGTATTATTTTAAACAAGGTAATCATGATAGTATAATTTAATAAAAATAATTTTAAAACATTACAAAGTTTTTTTTCTCAGTTATTAGTCCCGCAAAGATTTTGGTAGCTAACCCTAACTATGACCGTTCGGAGGAAGTACTGTCCTTGAGACGGAATGGCGACTCTCTGCAGTTTGAGTCGGACACAGATGTGGACGTTCTGGAAATAGGTATCCACTATACTAACAACCATCTCTGTTATGGCTAGCCAGAAATGTTTTTTTACATTTGTATTGCTAATATAATCCGTAAATTCTACCAAAGCTTGTGTAAAATACTGTATTTTCAAGTTATTAAAAGGAGGTTTGCGTATTTATAAGTTTAAGAAGACAACGTATATAGTGAAAGTGAATAAGTTTTAAAGTTCCGTTCAACGCACTTCGTTTGGTATAATATTAACGGCAATATTGTCGTTCAATTAATCGAATCTAATTTTACAATGCTGTATTTAATCAGTAGTTCTGAGCAATATCACTAATGCAGTGGGATAAACAGTATGCAGTATTTTAATAGACGATGATGAAAGACGCACACTAGCTAGGCATCAATATCGCCCTCATTCCCCTGTCCAGCAAGAAGAGAACGTTTATTATATTGGTCTGCTAGACATTCTGCAGCGAAAGATCGTGGTGGATGAACTCGCCGAATTCGTGGCGTCGAAACCGTTTGAATACTTCCAGGAGGAATTTGATGTAATGGCCTTTTTGTAGTTTTTGTATCGACCATTACATTTTTCCGATTTATAAAAAGATCTATATGCAACTTTTTATCTTCGTTCTCTTCGTACCGTCAGCATGCACAATAATCTAGTACGTATTTAGTGTATCTGTACATTTAGTTAAGTACAATGTAATTTATTTGATCAAATTTTTGTTTACGTTCAAAACATTCACGTGAAAATAGTTCAGCGCCTTATTTATATCGATTAACATGAATTACAGAAATTCCCATACGGTCTTACGCGGCCACACAATGAAGCCAGAAAGCCTGATAATGTCGCTAAAAACCGATACCAAGGAATATATGCGTGTAAGTAGTTCTCTTAACATTGTGCACATACGTCTCCGTTTAAACATGCACTTGTCTTGAATGACCATATAAAGACTTTGAGCTCCTGTCTGTTTCACGAATTCTATTATTAAATTGCTTAAGTTTCATATTGTCTGCATTAACTCATGTGTTGATTTTATAACTATACTAAAAAATCCAGATGATGACACGAGGATCAAGGTTAAAGGTGGCAAGAATGATTACATCAACGCAAACTTCGTTGATGTAAGTATCATCTCAAAGTAAGGTTATACTGCCTATATAAACGTGACTGTTCTTGATGGTTAAAACGAGGTACCAAATGATTTTACACACAATTAGCGTTTGACAAAAGTATGGTAACGTCATTCATTATATGCTTACCCTTCGTTTTCAGGGTTTTCTTAAAAGAAATGCATACATCGCTTCACTTGGTGAGTTATTTGTGTATTGTTATTTGTGCTGTTTAACCTCATCTATAAAGCAAAGCGAGATTGAGTATTAACGGGATGAACCAAGCAGGCAAATATGAAAGCAGATGATTAGTCAGTATTCAACCAAATATGTACATTATACAAATATAGCACGTTCTTGGTTTTCATCGTATCTCTATTAAAAAGAGAAAAGTGAACTCACATGTAGAAGTACTGTTTTAACATTGAGCTCATTATAAACTCACAAAGTAGTCACACATTCCAGCTTGTTTAATACAGGCCCCATGAAGAAGCAGATGGGTGACTTCGGGATATTCTGGAAGATGATCTGGCAACACAAGGTGGAGAGGGTAGTCATGGTTACCAACTTGGATGAAGAAGGGGTCAGTATACAATGCTTTTACTATTACAGTATGCATATTGAAACTCAGATTGACGCAAGTATATGAAACGCAGATTTATGCACGGTATGTTGAAATGGGTCCGTTCAGCGCATTACGGATAATACTAATAAATATTTGGAGATATCATTATAATAATAGTATAACATTCATCGTCGATACGTTTGTTTTAAAAGCTCATACTATTCATAGAAAAATTTTTGGACGTTGTGAACACTGTGCGTCAAAAATTTTAAAGTAAATGGTTTATTATCCACACATGTTCAGAAAACGAAGTGTGAGAAGTACTGGCCTGATGTCGATGATACAAAGGCGTATGGTGATGTGCTAGTGAAGGGAATAACAGAGGACGTGTATGCTGAATATACACGTCGAACGTTCAAAATGACCCACGTAAGCGTGAATTATTGTGACCTGAAATGTATATGTAGCGTAGCTTTAATGCATGAACAATACTGTGGTGAATACCTTACCGTCAGTATATCGGTGTTTCATCTAAACAGGAATCAAGACTCAACGAATGATAGTATTAAGAATTATTCAAATTCACTTACTATATACCTGAAATAGTTTGGTAGCATGCTTTATATATTTTGTGATTTGATTTACATTGCATAAAAATACTTCCATTTGAATATGCTATGTAATCAGAACCTTAATTGTTTCATACGCAGGGTTCGAACTGTCGTACCCTTCACCACCTTCACTTCACTGCGTGGCCTGACAAGGGGATCCCAGAGGATGTGACAGCTCTGATAGAATTTAGACAGAGGGTCATGCGAGTTCAGACCAAACTGGACGGACCCACGCTCGTGCACTGCAGGTATGTACAACACTGATAGAGTTCAGACAGAGGGTCCTGCGAGTTCAGACCAAACTAGACAGACCCACTCTCGTGCACTGCATGTATGTACAACACTGGTATAGTTCAGACAGACGGTCCTGTGAGTTCATACCAAACTGGATGGGCCCACTCTCGTGCACTGCAGGTATGTACAAAACTGATAGAGTTCAGACAGAGGGTCCTACGAGTTCAGACCAAACTGGACGGATCCACCCTCGTGCACTGCAGGTATGCACAGCACAGATAGAATTTAGACAGAGGGTCCTACGAGTTCAGACCAAACTGGACGACCCACCCTCGTGCACTGAAGGTATGTACAACACTGATAGAGTTCAGACAGAGGGTCCTACGAGTTCAGACCAAACTGGACGGACCCACGCTCGTGCACTGAAGGTATGTACAACACTGATAGAGTTCAGACAGAGGGTCCTGTGAGTTTAGACCAAACTGGACGGACCCACGCTCGTGCACTGAAGGTATGTACAGCACTGATAGAGTTCAGACAGAGGGTCCTACGAGTTCAGACCAAACTGGACGGACCCACTCTCGTGTACTGCATGTATGAACAACACTGATAGAGTTTAGACAGAGGGTCATGCGAGTTCAAACCAAACTGGACGGACCCACTCTCGTGTACTGCATGTATGTACAACACTGATAGAGTTCAGACAGAGAGTTCTGCGAGTTCAGACCAAACTGGACGGACCCACACTCGTGCACTGTAGGTATGTACAGCACTGGTAGGGTTCAGACAGAGGGTCCTACAAGTTCATACCAAACTGGACGGACCTACTCTCGTGCACTGTAGGTATGTACAACACTAATAGAATTCAGACAGAGAGTATTGCGAGTTCAGACCAAACTGGACGGACCCACTCTCGTGCACTGCGGGTATGCACAGCACTGATAGAGTTCAGACAGAGGGTCCTGCGAGTTCAGACCAAACTGGACGGACCCACTCTTGTGTACTGCATGTATGTACAACACTGATAGAGTTCAGACAGAGAGTTCTGCGAGTTCAGACCAAACTGGACGGACCCACTCTCGTGCACTGCAGGTATGCACAGCACTGACAGAGTTCATACAGAGGGTCCTGCGAGTTCAGACCAAACTGGACGGACCCACTCTCATGCACTGAAGGCATGTACAACACTGATAGAGTTCAGACAGAGCGTCCTGCGAGTTCAGACCAAACTGTACGGATCCACCCTCATGCACTGCAGGTATGTACAACACTGGTATAGTTCAGACAGAGGGTCATACGAGTTCAGACCAAACTGGACGGACCCACCCTCGTGTACTGCAGGTATGTACAAAACTGATAGAGTTCAGACAGATGGTCCTGCGAGTTCAGACCAAACTGGACGGACCCACACTCGTGCACTGCAGGTATGTACAACATTGGTAGAGTTCAGAGAGAGGGTCCTGTGAGTTCAGACCAAACTGGACGGACCCACTCTTGTGCACTGCAGGTATGTACAAAACTGATAGAGTTCAGACAGAGGGTCCTACGAGTTCAGACCAAACTGAATGGACCCACTCTCGTGTACTGCATGTATGGACAACACTGGTATAGTTCAGACAGAGGGTCCTACGAGTTCAGACCAAACTGGACGGCACCACCCTCGTGCACTGCAGGTAGGTACAACACTGATAGAGTTCATTAAGAGGGTCCTGAGAGTTCAGACCAAACTGGACGGACCCACTCTTGTGCACTGCAGGTAGGTACAAAACTGATAGAGTTCAGACAGAGGGTCCTACGAGTTCAGACCAAACTGGACGGACCCACTCTCGTGCTCTGCAGGTAGGTACAACACTGATAGAGTTCATTAAGAGGGTACTGAGAGTTTAGACCAAACTGGACGGACCCACTCTTGTGCACTGCAGGTATGTACTACACTGGTAGAGTTCATACAGAGAGTGCTACGAATTTCGACCAATCTAGAAGTGCCCACAATTGTGCATCGCAGGTGAATATATATGTTGCAAATTGTTTTGTTTGATAAGCATGATAAGTATTCAGAACGTATAAAACAATAACATATTTGGTGAACTTTAAAACACAAACAAATATTCGAATTATCGTCAATATGTCAATACTGTACAGAAATTGGTCGTTTGTACGATTAATATTAATCATATACCACAATATCAACGTATAAGCGGTCACTTTTGTCGTACACTGATATAAATTGAAGTGGATGTTCTGATACAAGAGGGCAAAATAAAATTATACTTATTGTTTGGAATGTTGTTCGTGCTGTTATAGGCCGTATGGGGATGTAAATGAATATTCTTATAAATGAGGACATTACCAATCTATATATCTTGTTTGATTTCCCTTTAGTGCCGGTATAGGCCGCACGGGAACCTACATCGCCCTGGACATTCTGATACACGAGGGTGAGGCAGAGGGAGCCGTGGAGATACAAGGATGTGTGTTGAATATGAGAAGAAACAGGGTCAACATGATCCAGACAGTGGTAGGTCAAACACACGTCCAACGAAATATATGCAAATTATCGTATGGTTTACCGTGAACAAAACATTTGTACTGATGTAAGCATCTCATGAATATGTGCTGGTAATAAATCTCTTCTTATCTACACCAAAATACAACGCGCATGGCACTCAAATCGATGTCAAAGTGGTTTGTGTGATTTAATATTTCAGGAACAATACGAGTTTCTACACAGGGCCCTTGTTCACGCCTTGACCATTGACTGCGCGCCCGTGGCCGCTAACCAGTTCGAGAACTATGTCTCAGAGACAGGACAACAGCAACGAGAAAAGCAGTTCAATGTAAATATATTTTCTTCTTTATTTGACAATAATCTAATGCTTGTTAAATAATTTATGCAATCATTATAATTTTATTATTTTTTCTTAGCTCAGGCTATTTTTTTGCCTTGTTCTTATTGCTGTAGATTTGTATTGCATGTGTATTAATTTGATAAGTTAATGTAACACACGTATTACAATATGATGTTCGTGAATTTTAGCTACTGATGTCTATTTCTCAACATATGGTTCCTGAGGAACAGGACAATATGACAAGAAATAAAAGTTTAAAGAACAAAAATCGGCGTGGGGCTGATATCCCAGGTAATTGTTTTACTTGGTTTATATGCGTAAGAATGTCGCACATTGATGTTGTGTTTAATAATGAAGTACGACTATTAACATTGATCGTCTAAATTATAAGAGTTAAGGAAATTATAAACACATATTTTTTGGGTTTCATCAGATATGGAGGGGGTCTTTTTCAAGTGTAAACGGATTCATTAAATCCACCCTAAATAAAAACCTACGAATATAGAAATGAGAAACTGTCTATTTGTGTCGAGTTTAGTAATGAAGTACGACTACTTACAGTGACCATCTAAATTGTAAGAGTTGAGGGAAATATATTTTGTTTCAAGTGTAAACGGATACATAACCGGGTGTATTCAATCCAGATTAAATCACAACCTACGCATACAGCAATCAGAAACTGTTTCTATTTCACTTCCGTCTTGTGTATCCCCATTCTTAAGTATTTTGGGATGTCGCTGACACGATTCAGTGCGTGTACAATATATGATCTACTTTTTCAGTCAATAAACTTCCTTTGTGTTAAAGGCCGGGTTTAATGTTTTTCTCAAATCCTTCAAGTTATATTTTCTCTTAACACCTAAACACAGGTAATTTCCAAAAATAAGTAAGTGTATGAAAAACAGTTATTTGTTTATAATTATGTTTTATACATTTAGTTTTAGATTTGTCTGAACTATATTATTTTTTAATTAATTAAACTTGTCAACAGTGAACCGTCTCGAAACAATTTAGCTAATGTTTGAATACCGGTACTCATCTTATTTTGCATGTTTGTTTCCACAGGTGATGAATACAGACCTCGACTGCAAGTCCTTTCTGGTACAGGCGACTATATCAACGCTGTCTATATTGACGTATGTACCAAAGTTTTAATTATTTCATGTATTAAACTTGACAAAACTGTAGCTTAAACTGCATTTATTTGTTCAAGAAACATCTAGTGCATGCTTTAAAAGCATAATTAAATATCAAATGCAGTTATATATAAACTATCAAACCTCTTTTGTGTTTGTCCGTTTTTTATCAATTGATTGGTACATACAGAGTTTAACGACAAAGCGTCACTACATCGCAGCCCAGTCCCCTCTACCAGGCACCGTTGTGGACTTCCTAAGCCTGGTCTACCAGGAGGACTGTCCATGTATCGTCAGCTTTGAACAGACTCAGGAAAGTAAAGTGAGATACGATGTTTTCTGATAACTCAAGTATAACTTTTTTGTTGGAGGCATTACGAATTGTCCTTGTTTCTCCGCATATTATCGCGTATGTACGTAACGAAAATGTGTGTTGTTGTTAAGGCAGTATGGCTTTATCCGGTGTTAGCATGCATAACTCTTTTTCTTTTTGAACCTTATTATGTATAGCTCTTGAAACTTTCAAGTCCAATTTTGTTAATGGCACAAGAGCCATCATACATAGGACATCATAGTATACAGAATTATCGTTTCAATCAAGTTATATGGTGCGTTGTAGTTTGTTTTCACTATAAGGCAGGATTTTGCTTTAACTTTCGCAGCTGAAAACCTTTCAATTGTGGTTGTTAATTGTTACGACAGGATTTTGGCTACGACCTAGAATGATCCTTTGTATGTTTTTTCTTTATTGGTATTTAGACTTTTTAACTTGGTGGAACCATGTCCTCCTTTACTGCATAACGAATATTGCTAAAACTTTCACCAAAGGCGAATTTAAATGTAGAGAAAAATATGAATTTATAAGTTGTAAATGTTACCAATTTTAAAGAGTAAGAATGCAGTTAGTATTTTTGTAGGAACAAAAAAACTAAGAAACTGTGTGATTGGTATTTGTCCAAACATAAGTCGTGTATGCATATATGTTCCACAGGTTTCTGATGGAATACATACTTTATGTTGCGTGTTTACTAAAATTGGAGTTTATTTGATGTCATTTGTGCTAAGGATGTGGGTATGTACTACCCAGCGGATAACCAGGTCCTTTCTCGAGGAGATTTCACAGTCAGCAGCTTCAAAATGGACGAGCAGATGAACAACTGTGTGCTGAGACGTCTCGTGGTGGAGAACAAGAAAGTATGGCCCAATTATGAAAATACTAGTAGTCCAAAAACTAAATATGTTCATAATCTGTGGTACTAAAAAGGCTAGTTGTTATGAGATTTTATTAATAATAAAGCAACACAAAAATAATATGCATGCTGTTTACTTGCACCACAATTAATAAGTCGTTTTACACTCAAGCTAAATTTTATTTCAGCATCGGTATGTTTGTTTGCATCGTGAAATACCATCTTGCTGAAATTGCTTGACGATGATAGGAAAATTCTTACTGTGTCAGGAAATAGTTGTTGATAAATGGTTGTAGGTTTTTTGAAAATAAAGAGCACGTGTTCTCTCCCGTTAACACAAAAAAACTTGAGTTTCGCTTTATCATAATTCAGAACGGAGGCCATAAGAAAACGGTAACGCATATCTCGTATGCGGACTGGGAACAAGACAAAAGCGTTCCAAATTCTCCTGCCAATTTCATTCAGTTCATTCACAATGTGGAGAAATTGGCGTCTGAAGGGACCAACCGTGGACCCGTTGTACTTCACTGTCTGTAAGTAGACTAGAATGGTAATTAAGCTGATACCGGTTGTTGTTTCGTCGTGTTAAATTTCTTCAATATGGTTCATGCAAAGGTCAAGCTCGTGAATATGTCAATTGTCATAATGAATTAGTCGCCGCAATTCATATACGCTTTTTACTCACATATTTGCAAAATTGACCAGAACAGTGTTTTTATACGTATAGTTTCTGTTTCGTTTCCTCCGAAGCAAGGACCACTCCTATAATTTGATTTGGAAAAAGTATAAAGCTTATATGAGTGCCATCATACTTCTAAAATGTGATATTGCCTTGTTATAAAGTTGATGGTATCTTTTGCTTATATTCAAGTATACAGTGCAATAAATATTCTCATTTCATACTGTCTGAACTTCAGTGACGGTGCCATGAAGTGTGGTTTGTTCTCTGTGGTGTCCACTTTGCTACAGAAGATTGCGATCTACCACGAGGTCAGCGTCGTAAACGCTGTCAGAAAGGTTATGGCAAGGAGGCATGGCGCTATCGCTGCCCAGGTAACATTGATCACTGTATTTATACAATAACCACCGACTCAATCAGTCAAGAACGCTGTCAGAAAAGCAAGGAGACATGGCGCCATCTCTACACAGGTAACATCAACCACTGTATTAATATTTCATGAAAGCCGTCAGAATGGTCAAGGCTATGAGACATTGGGCTATCTCTACCCAGGTAACGTCAGTCATAGTATTAATGATTCATGGACGCTGTCAGAATGGTCAAGTCCGGGAAACTTTGCGCCATCTCTACACATGTAACGTCAGCCATATTAATGATTCATGAACGGTCAAGGCAAGAAAACTTTATAATATTAAAACACTGGTTATCATAGCAACCGAATAAAAAGTTAATTAACGCTGACATAATAGGCAATGCCATTAATGCACATGTAACCTTAAGCACTGTATTAATAGTTGAAGAAATCTGTCAGAATTATAAAACACAGGCAACATAGAGCTCATTCACACGTTACTACAACCACTGCATTATTCATTCATGGATACGGTCAGAGAGATCAAGGCGAAAAGCAGTTTCGCTATCAATGCTCATGTAACATTACCCGCGACATAAATAGCGCATGAATTCTGTTAGAAACGTCAATGCCATAGGTCATGGAGCTTTTGATACACAAGTACGCTTAAACTAAGTATAAATAGTTCATGGAAGCCGTCGGAAAGGTCCAAGCGGCTACAAGAAATTGCTCTTACAATACGTGGGTACCCTGAATCAATTTATTCCCAGTTCATTAATGCCGTCCGAGAGGTCAAGACAGGAAGACATGGCGCAATCAATACACAGTTAGTCGTTATCAATGTGTAAATAGTTTATACGTGTCAGGAGGAATATACACGTATGGTTACATATCAAAGTATTGATAGTTTGTGATGAACATCAGAAAAATGATATTTGATTCCTACATGACCCGATGCAAGTATGAAATCTTCAGGGAGTCAACACATGTGGTTGCGTGCGGCTATTACATGTATATTATCTGGTAAAAACATTACTTTGAATGAAAAATAATCAACGAAAAATCAACTTCTAGAAAGAAAAAATCACTATCAAATATATTTGATTGTGATTTTCTCAGAGAAGTTGATTTTTCGTCATAATTTGATTATTTTTCTTTTAAAATGATGTTTTTACTAATTTATATCATAGCCCTACGCTACACACCTGTGATGAAAATCACCACGTTTATGTTGGAAACGGACATATTTAACCTGGCATATTATAGAAGCGGTCCTTGTAAATATAACCAATATCACTTTTTTACTTCAGATTTTCGTTATTTAATGTTTCAGGACCAGTTTGACTTCTGCTACGAGTGCGTTCTGCAGTACATCCGCTCCTTTGGTATCTATTACAACTTCGCGCCCTTATGATTCACTGACGAGACACTATATTGCGCAACCAGGCATTGTTATACAAGACGTTAACTCGAAAATCGTTCTAGTGGGGTCTTTAATAAGTGTGTTTCGAAGATTATCATATAAAGCGGCCAATGTATCATAATAAGTATGCCTTGATGCTTTCAATTAACGTGGGAAAGTTGTAAAACCGGAAATAGTTTCGCATTATATTTGTGTTAGATGTTTGCGATTATAAAAGGGAGCTTTTCACGTTTTGGTAAATTGACAAAAAAAAATGTTTCATATTCGCAAATTTTCGTAGTAGTTAGACTGTTATGCTATTTGTGAGGAAAACAGTAATACTGAACATTTTTGTGACACTACGAGGATTGCTTATTTAGTTTAAAATACATAATTCATTGAATGAGCCTGAATGACCGAGTGGTACAAGTGTAAGACTTTTACTCCAGGGGTCAATAGTTCGAGCCCATTTAATGGTTACCTTTTTCTTTTTTTAATTGTAATCTTGTTTTTTACTGGAGCTTTTAAGCTCCAGTGTTTTCATTTATCGACATGAAGCATTTAAAGGGGCCTTTTTACGTTTTGGTAAATTGACAAAATTAAAAAAGTTGTTTCAGATTAGTAAATTTTCGTTTTAGTTATGATATTTGTGAGGAAACAGTAATACTGAACATTTACCGTGCTCTAAAATAGTCATTATATGCATTTTTGCAGAGGCGTCGGAGCTGGGGCGACAGGGGCGGCGGTTGCCGCCCCAATATTTTCGGCAAAAATGAAATTTCGGCAAAGACCTTTTTTCATTTTTTTCATTTCAATTCCCGTATATTTCAAAATATCTTTACCACGAAGCAAGGTAATCACATTTTCGCGGTTATGTGTATTGTTGATTGTCATCACCCGCCCGCGGTAGTGTACGTGTCAATTATGTTGTTAATTAATCTGTCTCTTTTATAACGATAATCCCTTTGTTCTGGAGTAATTAAACCTGGCAATCGTTAATTGTCGGTATGATCTAAGCCTTTGCTTCTTTTTATTAATATAAAGGCAAGCATGGCATGAAACAAATGTGCCGATATCCAATAGTCCTTAATTATCACAAAATTAAAGATACCTCAAGATACCTGAATAAATTGTAATAATTCAAAGTAAATCGAGTATTCTAAAAAACTTATTTAATGTTTTTTACCACTTTTTGTGTCATTTTAATAAGTCTGCTCCAAACCAACCAACGAATTCCAAATTTCCAAAACGGAATTTCGGGAAAAAAATCCCGAATAAAGTTCTTTCAACTCACATGATCCCTATTGTTGAGTCGCCTGCTACAAAGTACAAACTGCGACATATAGAGATCACTTCTCCATCGTCTGTCTGTCTGTCACAACTTTTGTAATTCAGAATATGCCTGCAATAGATGTGTATAAGGTCAGGTATCAGGCATAAAAACGCACCAGAATGCGCCATTTGCTGCTAAAATTGGAAAACATTTCCAACGGGAGGCGGATACCCCCTACCATAACCTCCCCCGCCGCCGCCTCAATGTCAATTTGCTTCCGACGCCCCTGTTTTGACGACTTAAAAACCTGAAAATTATAAAGCGTTGCAAAGCGAAACGATTGAATAATTTGGAAGAGTTCGGTTGTTGTAGTTATATTTTGTGAAACTACCTTTTGCTTACATAAAAGTATAAAATAAATTCGTCATTGTATGAGCACGGATGGCCGAGTTGTCTACGTGGTAGACTTTTACTCCAGGACTCCAGAGGTCAGTGTTTCGAGCCCTGGTTTTTTTTTATTCTTGAATTTTTACTGAAGCTTTATAGATCCAATGTTTACATTTATCAATATAAAGCATTTAATGAAAATCTTCAAAACATGCCAAAATCTGTGAAAAGGCCCCTTTACTGACAAACTTCAATACATGCAAAAAAAACTATGAAAAGCTCCATTTTACTCGCTAAAATTAAAAGAAGTGAGCATCATTGTATTTATTAACCACTGCAACATTAACTCATTATTGACAAACTAAAGTCTAAATATTTTATTGTAGTGTGTTTTTGTTGAGACCGTATAGTACCTTACAAGCTTAGGACAACATGAATTTCCCTACTTAAAAGGGTTTCTTTGGTTTCATTATTTCTATTATCGATTGGCAATTTACAACTGGGCAAGTTTGGATTTCGATTTTATATAACTTATTTTATTCCTGGCTATTAAATGTCAACTCAATGGACTTCATCCCACATTTATTGAAAGTAAACCACAGCCTACGGAAAACTGTATTTTCTAGTTGGTGTAGATATACTTTAACAGATACCAATAGACTTAATATAAAAAAAATTCAAATGGGCTAATAGATTGTCAAACACTGGATGCAAAAAAATGGAATTTTAAGATTTTTCAGAAGTTCAGACAGTATTATTTAGACAGATTATGTATTGTTGGTCGATACACCTTATGCAAAAGAATGTGTACTAAGAAATATGATACCATAAATGTATGACTATGGTGAAAATTGGAAAAGTGATGTAAATCGAGATTTTTCTCGAACTAGCACTGGACAGTGGTGGTAATAAACTCCGCACATACAAAACTTGTGAAACTAATTTTGAAACAGAACAGTATGTTAGAATTGTTTATTATAGATCTTATAGAGGTGCCATTGCAAAATTTAGAAGTGGAACAGCACCAATAGATATTGAACTTGGAAGATATAAATGTTTACAATTAAAGCAAAGACTCTGTTTCCACTGTAAGAATACTGTCGAGGATGAGGTTCGTTATTACACTGTCCTCTTCATAACTCACGAAGAGTAGAACTTCTGCAGTCTGCAACTAGAATTAATAATGATTTTGATAATTTATATGATGTTGATAAAGTTGAATTCACATTATCTAATGCAGACAGCAATAGTGTGTGCCAAAACCTGCTATAATGTCTTAAATCAAAGAAAATTAACTCTTAGTCAATGATTATAATGATTATTGCCCCCCCCCCCCCGTTAGTTTTGTATATAACTTGTAGTATTGTACCTTTTAACAGCTATGCCTAGTATTAGTGTTAATGCTAAATTGTTTTACTGATGTATTTGTTTTAGCTCTTGCCTAAAGTTACCTTGTGAATCAAACTGTTATATGATCGGATCAAACACTTTTTTTACACCCATTTTGAGAATGTAAGGCATCGGCCTCATTATTCAAATTTAAAGTTTTAACAACTCATTTAAAAGCAGCTTTTAACGACAAAATCAACAAGGATGCGATACTTAAAATTTTACCTGTATAATTCGGTCTTTTCGTAACTAAAGGAGTTGTCTCCCATTCGGGTAAGTATCACGAGTACCCCTGGTAAAAAGCGGTCCGTCTAAAATGCGTAGGACTCATATCCGCGGATATGACCGAAAAGTGCGGATATGGACGAATATAAGCAATATCGACACTTTTTCTGCAATGTTTATTTCAATGTTTAATGAAAAATACAATTCTTAGTTACGAAAATCCCGAATATGTATATAAAGTGAAACCTATGGATCACTATGCATTATTGAGATTAATGAGAATGTCATGTTATTTAAGTCTCTTGTAAATATTTTAGAACGGCAATGTACTGTATTTTAATTTGTGATATGTATGTAATGTTATACTGTGTACATTGATGAGACTAATCATTTCACCTATACGCCCACCAAAAGCAATCTAAAATTTTCGTTTTACAATCAAATATTGGTAGTAAAAGCCTTTCAAATTACTATATATATTTATTGCCGACTTAAACCATCACATTTTTTTCGAGTATTTGTAACCTTTTGTAATGAATCCATGACATTATGTGTAAATATGATCCCTATATTTTATATTTATGACCCATATTTAATTACATTTCATGGGAATCTTTTCATTTACTTTTACTTGCTAAAGACTAACTTCTAGACTATATTTAGAGGTTTGCTCAATATTTACTTTCATATCAGCTTTGGACCTGTATCTTTCACACACGCATTTCATAAGCACGCTCATATTATACATATTTTAGTACTGTAAGTCATGCGAGATCTTGAAAAGCAAACTAGAGTCAGACATTAAAAGACATTTAAGCATCGTCGATACTTCTGTTTTCACAGGTGTGGGGACTTGCCACTATTTGCTAACATTTCATCAAGTTTCTTAAAATGTGCACCATAAGTCTTCTGTCTACTGTTGAACTTTTCTAATACTTGTACAACATCAATTTTGAATTGTTTTCTCATGTTTTTTTTTAGTTCACCAATTTTGTGTATTTATATTTCTTGCATACTGTTGCCATTTTAATATTTGTACATATGTATTGCACGGACTCAGCAATACTCATATCAATGAATTTACTACAGCTTAAACTAAATCTACACGTTCCTATCATCTCCATTCATTAACCACTTGACAGTACATGTACTTCCATATTTTAAGGACAACAGTGATCACTTATGACTTCTTTACTTTGTACAGTATCTCAAGTTTGTAGAAAATAAAATCATTAATATTTCTATGTGGATATTTATTTATCCTATACCACTAAAAACCTCAATGATTGTGAGCTTAACAAGCGATGTGTTTGTGAAACATTATGTCCCCATATATAGGACCTTTGACCTTGAAGATTGACCTTGACCTTTCACCACTACCAATGTGCATCTCCATGAGATACATGTACACATGCATGCCAAATATCAAGTTGCCAGCTTCAATATTGCAAAAGTGTACATTAAATGAGCGATTTTGAACCATATATTTGACCTTGACCTTGAAGGATGACCTTGACCTTTCACCACTCAAAATGTGCAGATCCATGAGAAACACATGCACGCCAAATATGAAGTTGCTAACTTCAATATTGCAAAAGTTATGGCAAATGTTAAAGTTGGGGCAAACAAACGCACCAACAGACAGGGCAAAAACAAAATGTCCCCCTCTATAGTGGTGGGGGACATAAAAAGTTGTATAAATTATTTAAAGTTCAAAAGATATTCAACAATGGCTATTTAACTATATGTGTCAAAGACATTGATGCCCGAATGACACATATTTGGACACATACAAAGCCAACAGAAAGTTAGATTACTTGCTTAAAACAATCATCTTTATATACTTTGACACAATGTGCCATTAAATACGTACAGATGGACAGTCAATTGAATTGCTAAAAGGCTCTCAATTTGTGAGATAATAAAAATGATATCTTCATAAATATCATAAACAAGGGAGACAACACTACAACCAGATGAAGAAAACAGTTTCTTTCTTGATCCGCTTTACTGACAGGTAAAATGTTACAGGCAAATAATTTATTTCTTGGCTTCATCATCAGCGTACGACTTGATAAGGTCTGCACGCTTCTGTGCAATCCTTTCATCGCGACGCTTGCGAGCTTCCTTGACCCTTGATCTGCGGGCATCAGCGATGTCACTAAAAAGGAATATATGGATGTGTAAATGTAAGCTTAAAGTAATGCATATCTAAGTTAAATATTTGCTTTCAATAAAATTTAAACATTTTATGTTTCAGCATAATTAAAGGGCAAATGACTTACGAGCACTTGAATCACTGTGCATGAAAAAGGTGTATTGCAAACCTTCACTATATGGCTATGTTAAATTTAAAAATACAAGTAAATACATTAGCTTGAGAAATGTAGAAGTTGCATCAAAAATATTACATTTTATGTTGACAGACGGACAAACCAACCAACCAACCAACAGCTGGACTCCTATAAACTTGTTTGGGCATGATCAAGCTTCATGACTCCATATGACCTCAACCATTGTCTCATTGTGATGAGGGGGGTACATAAACACCACAGCATATGACAATTTCACAATACAGAGGTCTTGTAATGCATAAATACAGAGTCTAGTGGCCTACCTGAGCTGCTTGGATCTGATGTTCTCAGCCTTTCTCTTGTGGATGTACTCCATGAGAATACGCTTGTTCTTGAAGCCGTTACCCTTGGACTTCAGGTACAGCTCATGGTACCTGAAAAGCAACAATGACAAATGGAACTGGGACATAATTATGAAATATCTATTTTAAAACAGTTTAAATAGACCTTAAACTGGTAACACTCAACTGCAATATAAATGAGATATGGGTCATGATGGCTCTAACAAGCTCATCCACTTGCATTATTTTTAACCTCAAATGTCATAACTTTCCTTTCTTTTGGTATTTGTTTTATGACGGAAATTTGTCGCAGTTGAGACAGTTCAATTTACTGGTACTTTACCAACAAGGAAATATTTGCTGTGCTCCGTGTGCAGGTCAGTAAAAAAAATATTTTTTGTATTGCATCTAAAATTGCTAAAAATTATAATGATTTGTATAACACTTATTTTACTACAAGCTGTTCTTTTTGTGAAATGAATGTTATAACACATTTAACAATGCCTCAAAAACCAAACAAGCGTTATGGAAAACAGGATATATAATGTTGAAAATGTTACATTTCCCATTCAATTGTTTTGATTGCATTTTAGTCACTTAGATGTCACTAAAAATGATCTAAGCAATTCTATTGTTGGATCCGTTCTAAACAGTCACTTTATCAAGACCACATACAAATGCTTATCAATCTTCTTGGCCTCTCTGTATCGCTTGAGCAGCCGTCGCAGGACTCTCGTACGTCTCATCCAGAGAACCTTCTCTGGCATACGTGCGTTGGCAGTACCCTTCCTCTTGCCTGAAAATAACAATGTGCACTCAATTATAATGCAGGTTTTGTTTACACTGCCTGACAAAATCTCCCTCAAACAAGAATACTCAACATGAATTAGGTAGATATGTAAACATGTTATCTAATCAGAATCACCTTAGGAGTTACCCCCTCTCAACTCCCTTAAAATGTTTTCTTCAAATTTTCAATGATTTCATAACTGGTGTTAGTCAACCAAATATGCTAATCTCTGGAAATTCTCACCCCTGTTGAAAGCAGGTGACCAAAATTCTAACTAAGACTAGATACTATCAAGATAAACATTCTGACTAATAATCATACAGATTAAATCTTAAGTGTGGCCTCCTAAGTGGTAACAAAATGTTTTTTCTTACATTTGACCTGGTGACCAAGTTTTTTGACTCCTCATACATGTGATCCAGGTTTTATCTCTGCCTAGACATTTTCAAGACTTAAGGAAGTTGCATCAATATTGGTTAAGAAATGTGACCTCTGATAGTCCCACACTAGAAGTTGACATATTGCTCATGTGAGCCAAAATATGTAAAGGTCATTTTAGGCTGATACATGAAAGACTAAAGCTATCAAAACTTTAAAATAAACCAGTTTAATTATAACATACAGTCTATAAACTTTTTCCTCTTGTTTTCCACCATCACAGACCAATTGATCCTCAACAAGAGCCTTTATCAGAAACCGTTAACTATGCAATACCTTATCAACTTAAATTCTATTAATAAGTTGTAATTATTAAGAGCCCAGAAACAATTCACTGATGTTTTAGTTCAAATGCATCAGATAACACATAGATTTTACCGTGACCCATGTGTCGCCCCTTCCTTCTGGCAATCATGTTCTTACGAACACGAGCCCTGGAATGTACAGCAACAGGCTTCCTGATGATGAGACCATCCTTAACAAGCTTGCGGATGTTTTGTCCTGTAAAAATAAAACCCCACAATTTGAATTTTAAGAAAATCATGACTTTACATGGCTTTTTCTCACCATTTTATGACCTAGACCTCTATTGGTCTACTTGGAAATTTTAGAGACCACGTACTTTAAAATGAGATATTTGACTAGTGTTTGATAAATAACTTTTTTTAAATTGATTGGTAGCAACTCTTGAATGTACTAAAAAAAAGGGGAAAAAACATGCTCTTATCTATGTGTGCATGTAATGTAGGAGTAAACCTGGCTAATTTACAATATAAAAATGTACTTAAGAACATCAGTAAAATTGTTTACAACCAAACATCAGGTTCAATCCTTCATTTCAGTTCATTGAAGGCAATAATAATTATAAGCATTCACACATGTACTAGTAGTGTAGAGATTGCAGTGCTCACACTGGCCTTCAGAAAATAATAGCCATATTTTTTTTTCTTAAAAAAATAATAGCCCAAAAGACGCTGACTTTTCCGCAAAATGGTACTGAAGGCAAAAATAAAAAAACAATGAATCTCATTTTATCTTTGTTTTATCAAATGTATATCTCTTGGATTTAATTTATAAAATTCAGTGCTCCAGCTAGGATTTGAAAAGGGCAGGGGGGCTTTTTTGTCGAAAGGGCACTTTCGACGCGCAGTATTTTGTCAAAAGGGCACTTTCGACAACAGTATTTTGTGAAAAGGGCACGTTCGAGCGCGCGGGTGTTTCTGGAATGCTTCCTATTGCATGTTAATTTATATGTTATAAATAATTGTATTATTCCCATTATTATTAAACCATTCAAATATAATGTCTACAATGAGGATTAAACTAATTACAATGTATTAAGAGATTTATGAATTATCATATGTAAAAAAAAAAAAAAAAAAAAAATTTTTTTTTTTTTTTTTTTTAGGGGGGGAGGGGGGGGGCAGGGCGGAGGTTCGGGGGGGCAGGGCGGAGGTTCGGGAGGGCAGGGCGCGGCGCCCTTCGATTTAGGCCTAGCTGGAGCACTGATAAAATATACTTAAAACAAGCATAATATCAGTCAGTGCTCAACATTAAACTAAAAACCAACTTGCCCTGCCTGGCAAGTACTTAGAAAATCTACTTGCCCTGAATGTTAAGCAACTTGCCTAAACATGAAATATCGCATTAACTGTAAACCTAATATTTTTTAATAAAGATAAAAATGAAATGCCACAAAACCTTTTTTTTATTTGTGCACATTTAACAAAATTATTACAGCAATTAAAGTCTTATTAAAGTCTAAATTAAGTGCTCTTCATTATTTTTTGCACTTGCCCGGGCGGACAACTAGATTAAACAAGAGCACCGCCTTGCGGGTGCAGACCGCTCATCTATTTTCTTTTTCAAAGGTGAAGGGACTCTCATTTTCAATCACAAAGGAGGGAGGAGTGGAGTGAAGAGGGGTGTATAGTGTGGGGTTGTGGACATTTATTACATTATCTTCCAAAAAAGCGAAAAAAAAAAAAAAAAAAAAAAAAAATCCGGGGGGGGGGGGGGGGGGGGGGGTTGGGGGGGCGATGGGGGGGGGGGGGGTTTGGGTGCGATGGTTGGACGGTATTTCAAACATAACCATTTTTAAAAAAAAAATGGGGGGGGGTATAGTGTGAGGGTGTGGTGGTAATTTGTGAGATGTTCTTAAAAAAAAAAAAAAAAAAAAAAAAAAAAAAAAAAAAATTAGGGGGGGGTGGGGGGGTGGGGTGGGGGGGGGGGGGTATAGTGTGAGGGTGTGGTGGTCATTTGTGAGATGATCTTAAAAAAAAAAAAAAAAAAAAAAAAAAAAAATAGGGGGGGGGGGGAGGGGGGGGAGGGGGGAGGGGGGGAGGGGGGAGGGGGGGAGGGGAGGGCACGGGGGATGGTTTGGGTGGAGTCTATTGTGGTATGTCAGGTAAGAGTAGTTTCATCAAAGTATCAATCAAATCTAATCATAAATAAAGAAGTTATGGCAATTTTAGCAAAATTTAATAATTTGACCTTGAGAGTCAAGGTCATTCAAAGGTCAAAGTAAAATTAAAGTTGCCAGGTACAGTAACCTCATGATAGCATGTAAGTATTTGAAGTTTGAAAGCAATAGCCTTGATACTTAAGA
The DNA here is from genome assembly GCF_020536995.1 of Dreissena polymorpha. Classification (NCBI taxonomy): domain Eukaryota; kingdom Metazoa; phylum Mollusca; class Bivalvia; order Myida; family Dreissenidae; genus Dreissena; species Dreissena polymorpha. Next base: position 208,898,376 of record NC_068355.1, read on the forward strand.
AGTAAAGTGGATCGAAACACAAAATTTAACCATATATTAAAAGTTACTAAGTCAAAAAAGGGCCATAATTCCGTAACAATGACAACCAGAGTTATGCAACTTGTCCTTTTACTGTACCCTTATGATAGTTTGTGAGTGTTCCAAGTATGAAAGCAATATCTATGATACTTTAGGGGTAAAGTGGACCAAAACATAAATCTTAACCAAATTTTCAATTTTCTAAGTATAAAGGGCCCATAATTCCGTTCAAATGCCAGTCAGAGTTACATAACTTTGCCTGCACGGTCCCCTTATGATAGTTCATAAATCTTGCAAGTATGAAAGCAATAGCTTTGATACTGTAGGAATAAAGTGGACCTAAACACAAAACTTAATCAAATTTTCAATTTTCTAAGTATAAAAAGGGCACATAATTCTGTCAAAATGCCAGTCAGAGTTACATTACTTTGCCTGCACAGTCCCCTTATGATAGTTAGTAAGTGTTGCAAGTATGAAAGCAATAGCTTTAATGCTTAAGGAATAAAATGGACCTAAACACAAAACTTAACCAAAATTGTCAATTTTCTAAGTATAAAAAGGGCACATAATTCTGTCAAAATGCATGCCAGAGTTATCTAAATTTGCCTGCCCAGTCCCCTCATGATAGTAAGTAAGTGTACCAAGTTTGAATGCAATAGCATTGATACTTACTGAGAAAAGTGGAACTAAACGCAAAACTTAACCAAAATTTTCAATTTTTTAAGTATAAAAAGGGCACATAATTCTGTCAAAATGCACGCCAGAGTTATCTAACTTTGCCTGCCCAGTCCCCTCATGATAGTAAGTAAGTGTACCAAGTTTGAATGCAATAGCATTGATACTTTCTGAGAAAAGTGGACCTAAACGCAAAACTTAACCGGACGCCGACGCCAACGCCAACGCCAACGCCAACGCCGACGCCGACGCCAAGGTGATGACAATAGCTCATAATTTTTTTTCAAAAAATAGATGAGCTAAAAATAACTTGCCCGGACCCAACTTTTACTTGCCAGGGGCAATAGGACCAGTCTTCGAATTAGCCTATAAGCCCGAAGCCCGAGTCGATTCTTGGGCTGGTCGGTCGATCCTAAATGCTTATAAAATAGCCCGATCGGTCGATTAAATATTTGAGCGTCATATCAATAACCTGATTTATACGCGTTTTTAAGAAGCACGTTTAAATTTGCTATTTAAATGCCTAAAATGACGTTATACGTTTTAAAGCATGCGGCCGCCATTTTTCTAAACTGTCGTATAAACATCCGGGTATGTTGCTATTTAAAGTAATGATGCAATTGACGCCCAATCAAGATGAGGTTATTCAAACTGAACATGTGTAGATCACGTTCCGGTATGTTCGCGCATCGGGCATTTCGTAATTTTTTAAAATAATGACCAATCTAGAAGCGTATTTAATTTTAGAAGCGTTTTCCGAAAATGTATTTATAATTCATGAAAAATGGACAAGTAAGTTTTCAATAAAAATAAAAGAGTCTGTAAGGGATATTGTACGCATTAGGTTAAAACAAATTGATCCTTATTACAGTTAGGTTTGCATGTGTTTTAATCAATTATTTTTGCGTATTAGAATAAGTTTTTTCAATGTATTATTAATAATTGTAGTACTGTACTTTCGTTTATTCTGTAATCTCGTTCTGCTACGTGACCTATTTTGCTACTTATAATCTGTTTACGAATATACAATACTTTTCACGGTTGACACATGCTTATCAAAACATCGGGAGTAAATTAAAGAAGCAGACATTGTCACTTGGTAGAAACCGTAGATTGGGCAATTAACACACCCAGTGACCTTTTTTTCTGAAGTCACATGCCGACAATTCAGAAATTCACCGGCGATTGTCCTAGTAATAATACGATAATAATCTGTTATTTTAATAAGCTGATGTATTTTTGAAGTTCTTCGGATATTTTTTAAACATGATTATAATTCGATTTGCTTTAAAATAAAACCAAACACCGGTCAAACTGATTAATGGAATCATTGAATGAGAACATGTGTAATAAAAAAGTTACAATAAACAGCATAATTATCTGGTGCATTTTGTTTAAAATGCATTTCAAAAGGAGACATTATACCCTTTATTACTGTAATCACATGCATCTGTTTTTACTAATGGAAGTAGATTTTCTGATTGTTAATAACTATTTTGGTGTTCCTGGGCAAAAAAGTCATAAAATTTAAATTGACCTATCCTCGGGCTATTGAACATGTCTTCGGGCTATTAAAAATTCCATCTTATTAGCCCGAAGGGCTATTTGGCTAAAATATTTAGCGTGAAGACTGAATAGGACAACTGTTAATGTTGAGCCCTGTCAGTGTCATTTTCTTATAAAATATTATCATGGCTTTACAATAAAGAATAAAATCAAGGTTGTGCGTGTGACTTAACAAATCAGACATCAGCTACAGTTACATACATATATACTTTAAAACAAAAAGATAAATACTTTTATTAAAGTTCTATTAATAAAATAAAAACTGCCTTTTCAAATTGTTCAATTTTTAAAGACCATCTAGGAGTAAATTCTGGTTAGTTCATGTACCATACTACCATACAAAATATTGTCAACCAGACCATCCGTAACACCGCATATGTATTCGTCTTTCTATACAAAGAATAAAAATCGACAAACCGTACCGTATCCGAAAACGCCTGTCCGAAAACATGTTGAGATACCTCTTTTGCACATGCAAATAAACTGACTGCAGAAAATAAAAACCCGTAACCTTGCAAATACGCAATCAATATACCGTATTTTACCATGCATAGCGCGCAGTTTTTTACCTTCAAATTTCAAAATAAAAATTCAGTGCGCGTAATACATTGACACAACGCTTTCCTGGTTGCTATATTGCAAAAAATCCATTTCGTAATCGTAAATCTTCACAATTGCCGCCATTTTTGTTATTGCAAAAAAACTACACCCTATAATGTTATAGACTGAAGGGGCCGTTGTCGAAACAACAAATAGCGGGAAAGGTTAGGAATGAACGGGGTAGTAATAGTTTTGACAAAAATTAAAAGATGAAAAAAATGTCTTTGTTGGTGTTTTCACACTTCTTCATTGATTGTTCTTTAAAAAAAATCGAGGTATATCGATCCCTGTGCGCCGCGGTATTGTTTGTTAAAGTTTTCGTTGTCATGAAAACTCGTTGATTTACAACGCAAAACGTCTTATTTGAACTAAGGCTAATTATTTCAATAAGTATTTCTCAACTTCGCTTTTGCTTTATTTTGATAATTTAATCCAAAGTTTAATGTTAGCATTTCCGAAAATGTGCACTCTATGTGAATTGACAGTTTGACGTCATCAAAGGAAAGCCGCTTCCTGTCTGAAGCAATAAAGCGACAAGTTTCTCGCCGACAAAATTGGCTTCCTTTGTCTAGCAATCAACATGCCGAACCAATCGTGTGTTTGTTCCTCAATGGCAATCGTCCAATTATATAATAGCACGTGCAAAGCTCCACCTTCGAACCTTTTGCAAAGAACGGAGGTGGAGTTCAACGGTTAATTGAGCAAGTGTTTTACGTAAGTTGAGTTCCGATTTGCCGAAATTACTAGGCCCTAAGCATTGAAACGACAAATATATTTATCAATGATTTTCCGATCTCTGCATAAATATGCTACTGTGCGAGTATACTACGTAGGTTACAAACCAACAATAGAGATATAGACTCGTTTTATTTTCTTTCAATAGAGACAAAATAATGATAATTGTCAAATGGCTTTACGCGGATAACGCCAACTGTATGGAATTGAGCGTTCGGGTGTATTGTTTGTCTTACTATAAATACTTATCAACTAGACGCAGTGAAGGCGCGAAATACCGGGTCAAACTGGATTTATTGGGGAGCATCTCTTAATGGGGAAATATTTAAGTCGATGAAAAATAAAATGGGATCCACGGACGATTTGCGTAAAATTGGACATTGAGATGTTGCGGGTCTGCAGAAGAAGATGTCATACGATGTTGTGAGTGGCAGGTAATGAAAATGTTACACTGTTCAAATGTGAGGAATAGGTAATAGTGGTTCGAATTTAACGCAAACATGCGCAGCGGCAATAAGGACATAACGGTGTTCTCGAGAGAATAATCTTAAAAATTGTCGAAAATATAGTGCTTTGCAACCCATGCTCCTGATCGTATAAACGCTCCCTACTTTAAAACAAAAAATTAAGCGCCCGAAAAACTCAGATTAAATGATTGCGCAATATAAGAATGGCGGCCATTTTCGGCCAAATTTTCAGGTTTTTAGTCTTGAATTCTTTTTTTTCTCCATTTTGGCTTTAAAAAATCGCATGCGCGTTATACATGGTAGCGCGCTATACATGGTAAAATACGGTAGGTCAAAATATTGTTTTTAAATGTGATATTGCAGTGCTTCACTTTACTCATTGATACATAATTTAAAATTTCAAAGGCGGACATTTAATTTGCAACATGCGTAGAATGGTACGGTTTTCAGAAAGTAGCGATAACGTGAATAATGGCAACATTGCAAAACTTAAGTTTACTTAATACCTTTCAGAAGTGTGGAATGTTTTGAACATTAATTAGTATTTTGAGCGACAAAAACACATTATAGAAAAATAACAAAATCAGCTTCTTTATAATAATTAAAGCAGACGACAATTAACGCCCGCTGACTAAAGCAATTACGGTATCATTTGAGCAACTTAAACAAAATAATTACAAAAAAAATGAAATCATTATCACACATCCAAAAATATTGAAGCAGACAAGAGATAGCGGTAATGACGGGGATAACAATTATTTAATCAAGAAATGTTCTACGTAATCATGAGAAAAAAACGTGAAAAACTAAACCAGCCGACATTATTTGCGGTGATTTTCAATAATGACGCTTAAATAATAATTGGTGAAAAATAACGAAAATCTAACAGTAACCGATAATTTGTAACAAACCGGGAGATTAAAGACGTTTTTTCCCCGAAATATATCACTTCTGTCGGACACTGATTCAGAAAAACGCTCTAGGTGATGTCATGGAAGATATTGACGCGCGTATGACAATGCACAGGGTCGAGTGTGTGTACACAGGTAATCGCGTTATCGATTTTTCCTGCTTGATGGCCCGATTTACAGGCGTTTCATTTCGCCAGAAAACTTGTAGAGGCAAATTTATTTTTGATGTAGGCGGATTAATATAATCGCCATTTTTTCTAGACAATTTTCAGAAATAATAGCAAGTTGGATTACATAATCGCCATTGGCGATAATGTCTGGCAGCAGCGTGAGCACTGGATTGTATGAAACTTACTTGAGTTGGCATTTGCAATTTCATTTGTTTCGTTAGGATCCAACCAGACCTTGTTTTTGCCACATTTGAGAACGGCAGCGGCGAGCCGTTTTTGCAACCGCAGTGTACTGAAAAGTAGGTAACAGATGTTTCTAGACCTTGTTTGACGAAATGTTCCCAAACAACATTATATTCCAATGATAAGAATAACATTGCATTGGGTCGCATTGCCATTTGTTCAACTTCAACTACAAGATAAATATGTCTTAACAAGCGAAGCGAAAATAACTATTATGTCTAAAATATTTAAAATGGGTGGACAAAGTCTGATGTTCAGACAACATTTATTCTCGTTTTATTCAATGGCTTATTTACAGAATGATGATAACTCGTGTGAGTGCCCTAAAAATAACAAATGTGAGGGACATAAAAACCTCATGGTTGCAGTTGCACGTTTAGTGGTGAAAGAGGAAGTTGGGCGGATAACTCAGTCTGATATTAGAACGCATTATCATTATTTAACGCAGAACGAATATTATTGACAAATAATAGTAATAATACTTCATTATACCACATTTAATAATTTTGCTTAAATTAATAAAAATGAATATCATAATTTTAACTTATTTGCGTCGTTTATTATTGGACTATTTTCAATTGCGCATTTCCAGTTACATTGTGACTGGTTGTGGGTCATTTAACGGAAAGCGAAAATGCTCTAGGCGGCTAAAAACAGTTATGCTGTTGTAGTTATAGTTTTACATCTCTATTGGAGATACTTGCTAGAATTAAAACATTTGATGAACTGTTATTTGTGGGCTTTATGTTAAAAGCTGTGTCTTGTAAAGTTGTAAAAGATAATAAATTGGCGATTGAAATAATGCATTGAACTATATTTAATAACAAAATCTATCAAATCGAAGATGTTAACCACTCAAATGTTCATTCAGACAGAGATCTTAAAATTAACATCTGGATGTAACACCCAATATGAATAGCCAATAAACGCTAAAATCGGAAACACTAAATATTTAAGAATATGACAAAAAATGGGATCAAAGCGTTAATTTTAATTTCGGTGTACATGTGCCAAATCAGCAAGCACTTATATAATTGGGGCAGATTTATTTATGAAACAAACATTTATAAGTTTATAGTTATGTCATTGTATATGATTTCTTCTGAACAGCATAACAATACTTCATGTACACAAGACATGTAAACTGTTGGGAAAGCCTCATACATCTGTGCAGATTTGTTCAAACGACACTTAGACAAAATTTTGGTTCTGCAAACAAATACCAACAAACGTGTCGGGATTGGCATTTACGTGTTCGCCATAAATATAATTGAGGTAAACCATTATAGTCGGATATTGGTGGAAAATGTTGATGATAAAATGCTGATATCGAAACTGTATATACTCATTTTTAAGCAACGATTAATATTTAACTTGCGTGTTGCGTCATAAACCTGTGAATTCTTAGTTTTAAGTCTGTGCATAAAGTCCCTGATGAGAAACTAATAAACTAATAAAATATTAATTCATCCTTTCTTTCCCGCCGATACGTTAAACTACACTCAATAACACACTTCTGACACACAATTCTAACACCGCAAAAATATATCAACTTGAAAGGTCAGGTGTTCTTTTGTGATACTGTTATATACAGCTACATTAAAATCATAAAAGCGACGCTCTGACAGTTGTGGACCACGGTCAGGCGTGGTTCTCTCGTGATGCACATGCAAATGAAAACATGCTATTATTGTTGATTTTCTTTCGAATATTCTTTTTAAATGATTATATCGCAAAAACAAACATATATTTGTTTAAATGTATTATAAAAGGGAATGGGTTAAAGGAAACATGTGTTTAAAAACCGTCTCATAATGCACGTGAAACACATGTAGTACAAACGTAGTCCATCGGACATAAATTTCACTTGATATGCCATCAAAATTCAATCCAATGCTGATACGAGTTACACATGTGAGTAAAGACACGACCTGTAACCCGTGTACTATGACAGCCCATGAAAAACACCGCATTCGGGAATGGTTGAACAGTCCATTGCATCCATTAGTTATTATGGGTTATCGATGAGATACAGATGTCATCTGAGCAATAAGTTGAAGAAAACGACCCACAAAATACCGAGCAACCAGGAATGGAAACTTATGTAGTGCAAGTTCTAATGTTATTGACTGTACAATTATTTTTCATTTAAAGTTAATACTATTTAGATTCTCCTGTTTTTATATATAGAGGTTTTATGCTCGTTAAGAGATACTCCTTAAATCGTGGATCTATGCCAACAGCTAGCTAGAATATCTAGGAGATATTTAATTAAGTAAGATTCATTGGCCCATCGTATTCATTTGACGGAAGCCATTGATAAATACTCTAAAATCAACATACGCGTTTTGGTTTTGTTAGAAGTGCGATGGTTGTAGTTTTCAAGGGTTCTTGGATAATTTGACATGCCTTTCAGTAATTTCATAAATCCTCACCGTCTATAAAGTACGTCATGCTATGTTTGACCATTTTAACACCCCACCCCCTGTAACAATCTGTCACAAATTGTGGACCCCTGCCCCCCCCCCCCCCCCCCCTCCTCCCAAAAAAAGTACGTAACTCTTTTTAACATTGTTTAATTTACCCCTAATTTAAATTTAAAACACACGTCACTATTCAACATCTGTAAAACATAACATTTCCACTTTATAGAATTTTAGCAATATATATAAAAATGACGTTTAATAGTAGAATAGCTAGTTGTCAACAGTTGTCAAAAATCAGACTCGACAAGTATATAAATATAATACACATAATATTTATGCTGATTTTTCATTTACAAAAGTTGAGGTTAGGTTTAAGACAATCTCCCGATTGCGTAATCTTTTTACACATTATACGAATTTATTAGATTGTCGAATTTTTATTATTATAATAACTATTATATGTATATGGCCTGACCCACCCCCTACCCCCTGTAACACCTTCTAACAGCCCACCCTACCCCCTCTGGAGCGTGACGTTATTTATGGACGCCCCCTTGCTCTGCCTGTATGTGTGTTTTTCATCAAGTGTACCAACCGCTCAACATGTCACATATGTTTTCCATAGATAGTAAATTTTCTTTCTCTTATATTGTAACTAACCAGTCTAGTATATTAGTTTGGTACCCGGTCAACTATATGCCATGTAAGCACAACCCGGATCTAAGCCAAGGTCAAGGACGTTCGAGTCTGAAGGACGATAGGCTACAGCGCAGTTTTAGCAGCATCCTTGATTCTGTTGGCTTTGGAATTTTGTGACAATGGCGGCAAGTCATTTGCTGTCAAGGAAGTACAGCGTGGCCGTTGAGCCAGGAAAGGAGGGCGAAGAAATCAAGCCCGGTAGTTTTGGTGGGAAAGCAATCGGAGTTTTCACCAGCGGAGGCGATTCGCAAGGTTCAAAACAATAACATTAAATGATATTGACATGCAATACACTTCTAAAAGAAGTTTAGGATCACTAACTGCACTCTCTGTTTCACTACTTAGACATTAAATATGTTTAAATTTCTAAAATACTTAATTGTACTGCAAGTTCAATTTATTGTTGCGCTGTGTAGCAATATCTAGTCCATGTAAACTGACTCCCAGAGCCTTTGAAATTTTTGGCTATGACGGCTCAGTGGGAGTCCATATGCATCCCTCCATGAGCACAACAACACAACGGCAGTTCTTTACAAGAATTTTTTGTGCATCACGAAACAGATGTCGTTCGTTACCATTTAAGGAAAGTGATTAATTAACTTCAAAAACACATTACATTTAGCTAATTGGCTACCTACCAAAACTATTCTTCTCATGCACCCTAAAAGACACAACAATATTTCGACACACTATTCTTGTTGACATTTTTTATTATTTATAAATTTGGAACATTGTAAATGTTCGACATCCTTATCCACTTTGGCTACATCAAATATCACGATGTGCAAAAAAAAAGCCAAAAGATTGGTGTTCTGCGACCTAACTGATAGCCACACTTTAAATCAGTATTTATTACAAATATGTCAGTTTTTAGCTCGACTATTATATATGTGATATATATATAGAGGAGCTATCCTTCTCACCATGGCGTTAGTGTTAGCGTTAGCGTGCAAATGTTAAAGTTTGCGTACCACCCCAAATATTTCCTAGTATGTCCCTTGACATATTGCTTTCATATTTTGCATACTTCTTTACCAACATGACCCCAACCTATAAACAAGAGCAGACAACTGTATCAAGCATTTTGTAATAATTATGGCCCTATTTTCGTCTGACAGCTCTTGTTTTAAATAAATTCATCAAGGGTTTTGTTCACAGACTTAAAGTTCGCTATTACATGCTTTAAATTTTAAACACCAGAACTAAAAATCCCCAGTATAAAACAAAAATGAAATTAAAGAAAGAATAAAGTTATCACCACCTATGCTTGAACCACTGACCCTTGGAGTAAAAGTCAAGCGCAAAAACCAATTGGCCATCCGTGCTGCTAAAAAAGTGTAGTACATTTGTTTTATTTTATACTTAATACTGTACATGCAATGCACGCATAGTCAAAAAATAACAATAACAACAGAACTCTCCAAATTCTTCAATATTTTGGTGTTTGGTACATTTTATAAAATAATTGATTTTGAAAAGTGATTATTCCTTCAAGAACATGTATTTTTATAATGTGTCTCATTCATAAGTGTTATTTCGCTCACAGATGTTCATTGTACATTTACTTTTTGAATCCATGACAATAAGTTTGAAAACATTTATTTTTACAAAATGTAAAGAAGTCCCTTGAAAATGATTACAAAAATCAGAAAGTTTTAAATTAGGCTCTACTACATCTTTACAACAATAAATAGATAGTCCTTACTTGTATCAATGTCAAAATAAAAACAAATAACGAGAAGATCCTTAATACCCAATAAATGTTAATTTAATTTAGCCCTCAAAATTGTGAAAGAGAAATAGTTTTTGAGCTTTTGAATATGCCAATTAATTGCACAAAAAATGGGAAAACTGTGATTTATTTTGTGTGAATTGTCTTCTACACAATTTGTTTGGGCATAATGTTAATTTCAAATAGTTTTAATCAGCATTGTGATAATTTCATCCAACAATAAAATAGACCTCTCTGTAATATGACAACTTAAATGTCTAAAATATTCCATTACTTACTTAACAATGAACTTAAATGCCAGGGCCCTCAATCTATCAAATCTGCCGCCGGCAGTCCCCCACCTGAAAAGTATACTTTTTTCCCCTTTTGGGGGGGGGGGGGGGTGGGGAAATTCCCCCTAAAAAAAAAAAAAAAAAAAAAATTTTTTTTTTTTTTTTTTTTTTAAATAAAAAGATGTGTCTCATGATTATTATATCTCAATTCTATTTAAATTTAATCTTTTAAAACATACTAAAATATGAAAAATGCAATGAATATAGTGCAAACATGTACAAATGAAATAATGAGAGAGTAAGTAAAAATATCCCCCAAAAAGGGAAACGCCGCGAAAATTCCCCCTCCTAAGGGCTGCGGACCCCTTCCCCCTAAGTAGTGTGAGGGCCCTGAATGCTAATTGTATGAATTCTTTGATTTTCAGGTATGAACTCTGCTGTAAGAGCTGTTGTCCGCATGGGTTTCTATCTTGGATGTAAAACATTCTACATTAAAGAGGTATACCTACATATCCATGTTCAACTTACAGATTTGTATGTCAAATTTTAAGAGTTAATGATTTATTAATAACTGTTAGAAAATAAAATATTAAACTGTTATGAGATGATATTGAGAAGCAAGGATGTAATTTTTCAGCATCATTTTTCATTTCACAATAATGTATACCCTGCCTGCGATGTATTTTAAACAGTGTTAAGTAACTGATGCTGCTGCTATAAATTATTATACCCATGTTAACGAAATGTGTGTTTGGGTGTACTTTTTCAGTTTTTTGCAAATCAACATGAAACTTAATAGATATGTTGATTAATATATGTAAAATATGTTGATGTTTGTCATCTTCGGTTACTGATTTTAGTTTTTTTTCAATATGATACATTTACAGTAGATAAATGAAATCCATCAGCCAGTCAAATGGCAAGTATTCTGTCTATTTTGTTTATGAACTATTTTGTATACAGAACAATCAACTGGAAAACCTTCAACCTTGGTATGTTAAATAATGGGAAGGAAAGAAAAATCCTTGATTGCCAGTTTTTGTTGATTTTTTACTGACCTGCAGAGTAATTGTGTATGACTCTGTGTGCATGTAATGATGATGACTGTATGTTGTAGGGCTACCAGGGCATGGTGGATGGCAATGACAACATCGTGGAGGCAACATGGGCCAGCTCTTCAGGAATCATGCAACTGGTAAAGTATCTCTCCCCCCCCCCTTTGCCCTACCCCCTCTTTCCTCTTGCCCCCTCCCCCCTCCTCGCCCACACAAACCCAACTCTTGTCCCTTGCTTTTGATTTTTGCAGGAGTTAGATGTGACAAAATATTTAAGGTGTCACAATAGACAAGACAATATCCTATCTATATCCATTCTGCTCTGACCTCAGATTCAAGTGGGACAGTTGTCAGTTACTGCGATCAATTTATACCATTAGTATTTGCTCATAATACTGGAGCTTAAACAGGAAAAGAGTAGCAGTTTAAGTTAACATGTTAACTGACCTCTATGAAATGACAGAAATATTGCTGAAAATGGCAAAAAACAATCACAAAAACAAACAGTAACCTCTTACCCTCTCACAGGGTTTATACGTTTAATAATACATCCTCAAATGTAAAAAGTAAAACTTCTTTAACATTTAACCCTTTGCCACTCAGAAGCATAGTGAAAATGGCTATGTGCAAACAGGGTAAAACCAGAACAGCCTGTGAGTAACTCCCAGTTTTTGCAGGTTTTATGCTGTTTACTGCTCATCAGTATCTAAAGTTTGGAAATGAAGCCTTTAAAACATACATATATTAAGAAAGGTCTTTAATAAAATTAAGCTTTCTAAGAAACTGCACTTGCGTGAAAATACGTATCTAAGGGGTACAGGGTTAATAGTTTTAGTAAAAAACGTTTCTAAGAACAACTAAATTAGTTTGTATTATCGCACACATATAATAACATTAACCACTGTTTATCTTTCTCCCAGGGTGGGACAGTGATAGGCAGTGCCCGGTGCAGCTCGTTCCGCACCCTGGATGGTCGTCTACAGGCGGCCCAGAACCTGATAGAGCGAAACATCACCAACCTGGTGTGCATTGGCGGTGACGGGTCCCTCACTGGGGCAAATATATTCAGGCAGGAGTGGCCATCTATACTGGAGGAGCTCAGCAAACGAAGTAAGAATAAGCACTTCTCAGTGTTGTTTTTAATTTGTTATTTAGAAGTTGCAGAATAGTAATGTTTTTTAGTTAGAACCTATTTATTTATATCTATCTATTTAAAAGTCTATGGCTTATCGAAACGCTCTGGAGTCACTCTGTTTGTGGTCTGACTGCTAAAATTGTTATAAATTTGTTGAGCTTACTACTTACTCATATCATTAAACCATAGATAAGCCAGGCACTTTTCATCCTATCGATCCACACATGGCTGAGTTGCTTTTCCTGGAACACTGGTGACAAACTTGTGGGGATGTATTTGTCATATTTTTGACAACGCTCAAGTTTATTAAGTACACAAACTTTACTGATAGTTTATAGGTACACAAAATTTATACAGATAGTTTAATAAAACAACAACGTTTACTGGTAGTTTAAAAATACACACTGTACAGATAATAGAAGATTGCTCATGATGGAGTTGCTGTGTTGTTACAGATCGTATCACAGAGGAGCAGAAGGCAAGCTGTTCTCACCTCAATGTGGTTGGAATGGTTGGCTCTATAGACAACGACTTCTGTGGGACGGACATGACTATCGGTACAGACACTGCTCTACATCGCATCATGGAGTGTGTTGACACCATATCCACCACTGCATCAAGGTAAATACGAGCCTCGCTTTGTGAAAAGGGGGTTTAATACATGTGCGTAAAGTGTCGTCCTATATTCGCCTGTCCGTACTGCACAGGCTTATCAGGGAGGACTCTTTCTGTCTAAACCAGATTTTAGTGTAAAAGAGTCTTTTCTTTAATCGAAAAATACAGAAAAAGCATTAAGTTTCATTTCTAATTAGTCTGTCTGGACTGTACAGGGTTATATAGGATTACACTACGCACATGCATTTAAGGCCCCTTTTCTCATAGCCTGTTTTATATTGAACTGATAAGAATTGAAGATAAGATTTGCTATCTATTTTTGGTCCTCTTTAGTAAGGAAAAAATGTAGCAACTGTAGTGAAAATGTTTGAATATTGAAATAGCTTTCTGCATGGCTAAACAAATTGATAGTCAAATCTGGCTGTATTGTCATAAATAATAAAAATTATTATGTTCATGTAATGGCAAGTTCTTCGGAGTTGACATCTGACATCCAAACTATTATTTATTGGCAAATGAACATTAATAAATGGAAATTATTTTCTAAAACCTTTGTCATTTTGTCTGCATTTCAGTCATCAGAGGGCATTTGTGTTGGAAGTAATGGGTCGTCACTGTGGGTAAGTCATCATGGTACTTAGGTTGTTGAAGGTGTTTTAAAAGTCTAATTTGTCTGCCATGAAGAAGAGCCATGTATGTGGAGAAACTGTCAATATCACACTATGATACATGTTATATGACATAAAGCATTACCGAGTTGTTAGTGAAGCAAATTCTGGGTATGGACCTGGTACTTCATAATGTGTTAAAATTTATATATGAGCCTAGCATCTTCATGTGAGAGACATAAAAACTTTCTGTCAATCTGTCTGTATGTGACATGTGGAGTAGATTTATGTGTTAAGACTAGCACCAACACGCATTTCTGACAGTTTTGGATACTTATTTATTGTATTCCATATTTACCCTTTTACGAAACCTAACTTGGGTTATTTTCAATATACAATTATTCAAATGGGCTACTTCTTGGTGAAATAGACTTCAAGTTGGGTGTATGTCAAATCTTATAACAAAGCTAGTTCAAATTATGCTTTCAAGTTAAAATTGGTTGATATAGAACTAAATAGCACAATTGCATAAATTATTGTATTTTCCTCTGGTATAACTGCAAGGCATACTGTTGTGGTCTTCCACAACGACTGTTTTTAGTAATTCAAAGCAAGATAGCAAACCTATCCAAAGGTTTTATAATTGGTTTGTAACTTTGCATCATGATCCTTTTAAGAGGGGATTAAAACGACGCATCTGGCCATCTTCAAGAGGTTGTATGGTTTTTAAAAACATTTTTGTCAAAATTATACAAAAAATAGCCTTTAAATTATCATATTTGAAACTGCTAGGAAAAGAGTTTCCTGTTTGGAATGAAGCGTTACTGAGTGGTTCTCTAAGACAAGGGTTGTTCAAATCAAGTCTTTAGGATGCACAGTCCAAATGAGCCGCCACGTTTCATCTTCATCTTACCAAAAGGATCCGATGTCAGTTTATTTCTATCACTAGTAGCAAAAGTGGCCTCTCTGACTTCTATGTATTCAACCCTGAGTGGCACCAATGTTATTATACATTTATATCTGGCCCACCCACCATGTGAACTCTCTCTCTCTCTCACAGTTACCTGGCCTTAGTAGCTTCCCTGGCCTGTAAGGCAGACTGGGTACTCGACCCGGAGTGGCCCCAATGTTAGTATACATGAATATTTGTCCTACTCACCATGTGACCTCTCTCTCACAGTTACCTGGCCCTAGTAGCTTCCCTGGCCTGTGAAGCAGACTGGGTATTCATCCCTGAGTGGCCACCAGAGGAAGGATGGGAAGACACCTTATGTAAAAAACTGTCTGCTGTATGTATTCTTCTACGGAATTGTTATTAATATTTTCATTTAGTACTTATTTGAAAACTTTGGATTGGTTATTGTTTTGAAGAATTTATTGGTTTATTTATTCTTGCACGCAAAAACAGAAATACTTTTCTCTCCTAAAAAATCTCAGGTATTGTTGATATGGTTGATATTGGTCCTGCTTTATTTTTAACCAGGTTTTCCGAAGGAAAAAACTGGTTATTAGATTGGCGAATGCGGGCGGGCTGGCTGGCTGGCTGGCGGGCTGGCTGGCGGGCGGGCGGAACAAGCTTGTCCGGGCCATAACTATGTCGTTCATTGTCAGATTTTAAAATCATTTGGCAAATTTGTTCAACATCATTGGACGGTGTGTCACGCGAAATAATAACGTCGATATCTCCAAGGTCAAGGTCACACTTTGAGTTCAAAGGTCAAAAATGGCCATAAATGAGCTTGTCCTGGCCATAACTATGTCATTCATTGTGAGATTTTAAAATCATTTGGCACATTTGTTCACCATCATGGAACGGTGTGTCGCACGAAAGAATCACGTCAATATCTCCAATGTCAAGGTCGCCACGACTAAAAATAGATTTTTTTTAAAAACAAACTTACAAAGGGGGTTAATTTTGTTTGTTCATTTCAAAAGTTCAGTTTGAGTTTTCTCCCTTTATCAGATTTTTTTTTCACAATGAAAACCTGGTTTTGTGACAATTTTGTCCCTTGTTAATTTAATATATTAGTTCATTTTAAGTATTTGTATCTACACAATTTAAAAAGAGTGTTAAATTTCAATTAACGTTCAAAAATAAAAATCAAACATGATGTCGATTTTTTTTGGAAAACTTTTTTTTCAGACATATTGTTAAGATCTGTTATTGGTTAAATATTAAACAGTAAAAGAATGTGTACACTCCAGACATGCAATATACATTATTCATGTAATGTTTATGTCAAAGGATGTGCTAGTTATTCATTATATTTACATACATTTGTAATAGCTTTCGTATTTCTAGGAGAGGAGTACGGGTCAGAGATTAAACGTGATACTGGTAGCTGAGGGTGCAATTGACCGACAGGGTAACCCCATAACAGCCAACAAGGTCAAAGATGTAAGTTAGTTGTAAACTTGATGGGCATGGTAACCCCATAACAGCCAACAAAATCAAAGAAGTAAGTTAGGTCTAAACTTGACCGACATGGTAACCCCATAACAGCCAACAAGATCAAGGATGTAAGTTAGGTCTAAACTTGAACGACATGGTAACCCCATTACATCCAACAAGATCAAGGATGTAAGGTGGTCTAAACTTCATTCACAATTAAGAACATATGTGTGATAATGTAGGTCCATCTAGCTCAGATGGTGCAGCATAGAACTCTCAATCCAGATTTTGTCAGTTTTGTCAACAGAATGTGTTGGGGCTTGTTGTGAGTTCCTGCCTACGGCCATTGCCCTCTGATCCAAGAAGTTCTGTAATTGGTTACTAGTAAAAAAAGTTTCCTGTAAAAAAAAAAATTATGATTTTACATCGGGCCTATCCAAGAATGTGGGAGTAGGTAAACTGAGCTATGTTGTATGATTCAAATATAGGAAAACTAAATAGGACCAAAAATTCAAACAAACAGTTTGATGTTAAGGGCTGTTACGTAACACTTCTAACAGTAAAGAAAGAAATTAACATCAAACATCATAAAGTTTGTTCACTATAACTTTACAGTAAGCACTTAGTAAACATAAAAAGCAATCATACTGGTAATTCAACCAATGCTAGTAAACAAGCATGTTATTCAAAAGTAGCTTAAAAAAGTAAACATAGACTTGGTGTATGTTCACCCATTTTGCAAAATGAATTTAAAAATAGCAGTCTGCTCATGAATAATTACAAGTTGATGTGCTTTCACTGTTTTTAGTTGATCATAGACCGACTGAAGTATGACACGAGAGTTACAGTCCTTGGTCATGTACAGAGAGGAGGCAGTCCAACTGCTTTTGACAGAATACTGGTAGGGGAAGTAACTTTTGACAAATACTGGTAGGGGAAGTAACTTTTGACAACATTGGTAGGGGAACTAACTCCCACAACACAGACTTGTATAGGCATACAACAAGGTCAGGGATTAAAAGGTTAAAGGTTGTAGCACCATCAGCTTGTGCAGTATTTATCCCCAGGCTTTTTGAAAAGCATGGGGATATTGTGGTTATCTCCGCCGTCTGTCTGTCCGTCGGTCCTGGCCACTATCTCCTCCTACACTATTAGCACTAGAACCTTGAAACTTACACACATGGTAGCTATGAGCATATGAGCGACCCTGCACTATTTGGAATTTTGATCTGACCCCTGGGTAAAAAGTTATGGGGGTTGGGATGGGGCCGGGTCAGAGAAGTTTACTCATGTTTTTAGGTTATTTTACTATAATTTCTTCATTTCTACACCTATTGTCTCCAAATTGGTACTGAACCTATCTTATGACAATACGGTCAATCTCAACTATGCATGGCCCCATTACCAACCCTGGGGCGCCCCGCCCACCCAAAATTGCATTTTACTATAATTTCTTCATTTCTACACTGATTCACTTCAAATTGATACTGAACTTCTCTTATGACAATACGGTCAATCTCAGCTATGCATGGCCCCAATACCAACCCTGGGGTGCCCCACCCACATAGGCCACGCCCACCCAAAATTGCCTTTTACAATAATTTCTTCATTTCTACACCGATTCACTTCAAATTGATACTGAACCTCTCTTATGACAATACGGTCACTCTCAACTATGCATGGCCCCATTACTAACCCTGGGGCGCCCCGCCCACATAGGCCACGCCCACCCAAAATTGCCTTTTACTATAATTTCTTCATTTCTACACGTATTCACTTCAAATTGATACTGAACCTCTCTTATCACAATACAGTCAATCTCAACTATGCATGGCCCCATTACCAACCCTGGGGCGCCCCGCCCACATAGGCCACGCCCACCCAAAATTGCCTTTTACTATAATTTCTTCATTTCTACACCCATTTACTTCAGATTGATACTGAACCTCTCTTATGACAATACAGTCAATCTCAACTATGTATGGCCCCATTACCAACCCTGGGGTGCCCCGCCCACATAGGCCACGCCCACCCAAAATTGCCTTTTACTATAATTTCTTCATTTCTACACCGATTTACTTCAAATTGATACTGAACCTCTCTTATGACTATACGTTTAATCTCAACTATGCATGGCCCCATTACCAACCCTGGGGCGCCCCGCCCACATAGGCCACGCCCACTCAAAATTGCCTTTTACTTTAATTTCTTCATTTCTACACGGATTCACTTCACATTGATACTGAATCTCTCTTATCACAATACAGTCAATCTCAACTATGCATGGCCCCATTACCAACCCTTGGGCGCCCGCCCGCATAGGCCACGTCCACCCAAAATTGCCTTTTACTATAATTTCTTCATTTCTACACCGATTCACTTCTAATTGATACTGAACTTCTCTTATGACAATACAGTCAATCTTATCTATGCATGGCCCCGTTACCAACCCTGGGGCGCCCCTGGGTCAAACATGCGGCGTGGGGATACGCATCGGCCTCTGCCGCGTCATTTCTAAATTATTTTTATAAAAATAGAGTTATCTTTAATGGTTTATTTATTTAATGATTGCTTAGGGCAAAGGAATTGTTAATCATATGAACTCTCTATATAATACTTTCGAACTATATTTGCAAATTATAAGAAAAGAGCAGGGGTCACAGTGACAATTTTGTGGGCATGAGAAAATAAGTTGTTGTCTTTAAATTGTATTTAGTTTGCATGAAATTACATTTTGAGGATGAGCCTCGATCTGGAAAAACCAGACTTAATGCATGAGCATAAAGTGTTGTCCTAGAGGATCCTGTGCAGTCTGCACAGGCTAGTGAGGGACAACACTATCAGCTTTTATGGTATTTATTTGTATAAAGAAAGTCTCTTCTGAACCAAAATCCAGTCCAGGTGTAGAATGGTGTCCCTAATTAGCCTGAGTGGACTGCAAAGACTTATCTGGGATGTCACTTTATGCACATGCATAAGTCTTAGTTTTTCCAAAAGGAGGCTCAAATTATCATGTTCAGCTGTATCTCTTATTGTGCAGGGTTGTCGTATGGGGGCTGAGGCTGTACTAGCCCTTATGGACGCCACACCAGACACACCAGCCTGTGTTATCTCCCTTGACGGGAACCAGACAGTGAGGGTTCCACTCATGGAATGTGTGCAGAAGGTAAAGAAAATGTTTTCTTTTGATTGAAGTTATTCAACTGATTGAATACTTTAATCGGTAGTTTGTTGACCTATTTATTTATGTATTTTGTAATCTATTTATTGTCCCCTACCGGTAAAACCGGAGGGGACTAATGGTTTGCGCTCCGTGTGTCAGTCAGTCTGTCAGTCTGTCACACTTTTCTGGATCCTGCGATAACTTTTAAAGTTCTTCATATTTTTTCATGAAACTTGAAACATGGATAGATGGCAATATGGAGGGTATGCACGTCATTTCATTTCGTTCCTTCGTCAAGAATTCTGGTCGCTATCGCAACAAATATAAAAATAAAAAATTACTGACAATGGTGGAGTTTCACCGGTAGGGGACAATATTGCTTGGCAATCTCTTGTTATAGCTTGATTGCATTAAAAGCCTAAGGCTTTTTGTAACACTCTTGAGTAGAACCAGAACTTGCTATCTTTTTTGGGGGAGATCTAAAGAATGCCCCGAAGTGGGGATCAAATCCATGACCTCCTGGTCGCTGGGCAGTATACCCACTATGCCACGGAAAATTCGGACTTCATTCTTTGATAAAGCAAAACAAGTTTTCACATTTTTTAAATAATATTTAACCATTTAAATTTTTGTCTTGATCCAATAATCAAATGTTTAAATTATTTGTTTTGTCTATGACCACTACACATAATAAGTGTAACATGAACGGAAGCTATGTATGATTTGGTAGGTTAGGGTCAAGGTAACTGTAATTGTGAAACAATGTGAGACAATCAATAACTTAAGCTGCTGATATGCTGCAATTGTGCTAACACTTTGTGCCTTGTTTTACAGACACAGCAGGTACAGAAGGCCATGGATGAAAGAAACTTTGAAGAGGCCGTCAGACTTCGTGGAAAGTAAGTGCCTCTGTTATATTAAGGGTCTTATTCTGGGAAAACTGGGCTTAATGCATGTTCATAAAATCTAGTCCCAGATTCTGCACAGGCTTATCAGGGACAACACTTTACGCCTAAACTGGATTTTAGAAAAGAAAATACCAACTTTAAACAAAAGATACAATAAAGCAGTGTTCTCCAGAAGCTCCGGCAGCCAGCGATTTTCACCGCTTACTAACAATCTTGACACTCGCTACTTTTCCCCAAAATATCAATTCAAAACAGTGCAAAAAACAGTTTTAGTTCTTAGTCGCTGGCTACTTAAAAAAATATAACTGGCTACTCAAATTTGTATGAATAAAGGCAAAAATTGTCATTCCTGAGTAGCCTGGGCACAGTCTTTTGTGGGACTACACTTTATGCACATACCTTAAGCGCAGTTTTCAAAGAACATGGCTCATTACACTCATAATATACAATATATTAAAAAAATTAATAAATCAAAGCAGCGCAGAAGGAGACATAGTGTTTCTGACAAACACATTTCTTGTAAGTCTTATAATTGCAGTTAAGATTTCGATTGTCTGATTTTCCAGACACTTACACAAATATATCAAACAATGTTCACTTTTCTTGTATAGACTATTCCAGAGGGATAGCAGGGGGAGGGGGTAGCAAAACAGAGCATGGTGCAACACTCTGCTATTTTGCTCAATATATATTATAGTACATAAAGCTATTGGCTTATCTTTGTTGTTGTTTTTATTTTGTGGACAAACATGAATGTTTGTTCCAAAAAGATATGTTTCTTTTATATTATTTACTAATAACTCATTCACAAGAGGTGTTTGTGTAATCATTTAAAAAAAATTGGCAGTGTAAATATAAATAAAAAATTACTATGATGTTTTCTGCTTTTTGCTCTTATTGTACTTGAGCCTAAACAAACAACGACTTGCAAAGCTCTTTTCCTAATTAAGAGCCTGTGTTTGATCTGTTTGTTTTTAAGATGTAAATAAAATATGATAATCCGGAATCAACATTGAAGTCTGGCATTCACAGTGTCTATTGACAAAACTTGACTGTTATCATCTTACTTTAATAATGCAGAAAGTTGTGCCCGTGTTTTCACTTGCAATTTAGAAAGTGCTACGGATAATGAACTGCAGAAGGGAATGACATGTTAAGCACTACTGTGAGAATCCTCAGGTGATCCTGACTTTGTCTTTATAAGACTGATGCTATTGTGTTGTTCCCATTTTGTTTACAGGAGTTTCCAGAACAACTTGACCACATACAGACTGCTGAGTAAACTGCAGCCTCCTATAAAGGGAGTAGTCAATGTAAGTGATATGCATGTATAGCTTTGTCTGTCTCTCAGAATGTATTTTTATGCCCCCGGATCGAAAGATCGGGGGCATATTGTTTTTGGCCTGTCCGTCTGTGGCCTGTCCATTCATTGTGTGTGTCCCAAAACTTTAACCTTGGTTAAAGTTTTGCAATAACTTTTGCATTATTGAAGATAGCAACTTGATATTTGGCATGCATGTGTATCTCATGGAGCTGCACATTTTGAGTGGTGAAAGGTCAAGGTCATCCTTCAATGTCAAAGGTCAAATATATGGCTTCAAAGCGGCGCAATAGGGGGCATTGTGTTTCTGACAAACACATCTCTTGGTTTATTGAGTTTGCAGGGGTGTTAAATGAATTATGCGGGGAGTTATTGCCCTTTGAATAACATTTTGTTTCAGCATGAGACCTTGCACACTTATGATAGGAATTAGATAAAACTATAAGTTAGACTTTGGCGTATTGACTCACCATTCTGCTCCGTTGATTTTTCAAGGGGTTCATTTAACTTTTTGTTAAGTATCTGAATTTGTATAGGATGACCACATGCATTATTTCTGTAGTTCTGCGCATATTATTTCAGGTTTTCCCATTGATTACAAATAGTAAAGTTTTTAAGTATTTTGTTAGTGCTTGAAAATGAGACACTTAAGACCTCCAATAGATAGACTGCAAACATTGTCCTTTCAGGGTGGATAAGCCCATATTGTCATGACGTTCCACATCGATGATTTTTTTAGGGAATTATTGCTTACAATCAAATAACGTCTTTGTTTCGGTACAAGATCTCTGAAACTTAAATCATTTCAATAACATCTTGTTTTGGCAACTTCCCTTCCGCGCAGTCATTCACTAAATTTAAGGTTGTTTTGACGATTTATCTTTCCTAGAGTTATTGCCACATTTTCTTCAATAAACCCATACCTCAACTTGACTAAACATGAGTCAGGCTCAGGGAAATTCTTATTTTGTTTGGTTGTTTCTCTCCAGAATAAACAGAAGTTTGCTATAATGAACATCGGAGCCCCTGCCTGTGGTATGAACGCGGTCGTGCGCTCGTTTGTTCGTCTGTCTCTTGCAAACGGGTATACAGTTCTGGGAATTCACGACAGCTTTGATGGACTTTTGTATGGAAGGGTAAGTACAGTGTCTAGATTTCTTGCAAGATACCTGGCTGTTATTTGAGGCTTCAGTTGGAAACTATCATATCTGAGCCTGTATTCACAAATCTCCTCCAGGAAACCTGAAAGTTATACTTTTAAATCAAAAAATTTTATGTGAAAGCCATGGTTTCTGGGTTTTCTGTACACAGCATGAAAAAAATGTTAGAAGCAATATTTAATTGCTTTAGACAATTTAATGCTAAAATACCTTAACAGGAAACATAAATATCTAGAGAATTATACATTTCATTTAACCCTCTACCACTTAGATACGTATTTTGACGCATTTGTTGTCCCTTTGAAAGTAAATTTTAATTAAAGACCGTTCTTACTAAATTCAAATTTTAAAGGCTTCATTTCCAAACTTTAGATACTTATGAGCAGCAAACAGCATAAAACCTTAACAAACTGCAAGTGGCTCACAAGCTGTTCTGGTTTCATGCTGTTTGCAAGAAATGTTTAAGTTTTCCCGAGGGAGACATGTGAATAAATAAAGTCCCTGATAAAGAAATGTTCAGTATATGTTATAATTTCGAGCTTATTTCTTCAGTTTCTGTTTTAACTTATTTGTATTAAGAACAATTTGTATAGAAGACTTAATTTACAGTTTAATGGTTGCCTGTTTAATAAATTTGCCCCACGATTTTTTGAAAAAAAAACTCTTTATAATGCTCAGTTTAAAGAATGCTGGCTGAAGTCACTTATTTAATTTATAATTGTTAAAAAGTCTTTATGTTGTTAAGTTCACTTAAAATCATCTATATTTGAAGTGTGTAATTTTAAGTGACATTTATGCACTGTTTATTCTTTATAAAAAAAAATCAGCTTATGCTTATTCTTAACCCTTTCAGTGCGGGAACCGAATTTTAAAGGCCTTTGCAAACAGTTTGGATCCAGATGAGATGCCACAGAACGTGGCGTCTAATCAGGATCAAAACTGTTTGCTATTCTGATAGTATTCTTTGAAAAAAATAGAAGAAAATGCTAATTTGAGAAATTCTGCAGACAACATTTTAGCAGACGACAAATTTCCCAGCATGCAAAGGGTTAAGGCTTCATTCAGACTGTAAGAAAAATGAAGCTTGGATCATAATGAAAACGCATGTATATTTGTGAAGCACATGGAACACTGTACACTGAAATGCAATGTTTAATGGCTCTTTATACATGTTTGCATTTACAAGTAATATGTTTATTGCACAATTTGTTGTTGTATGACTTCTGCTTACTTATAATCCCCTTCAAGTAGATTTTAATTTTTATTGCTTATCCCTGGTCATGATAACACAGTGCGCTTAATGCATGTGTTTTTGAATATCTTTATGTTGCTGGTATTTCTGTCGAGGCCATACCAATATGATTTATGGAAAACAACTGCCAATAGGGGGATGTTAAACATAACATCAAGTTTGCAAGGCCTTATTCTGTGAAATACATTTTCAGGACACCACTTGCGCAAACTAAATTTAAGAGTATTTTTTATGCTTGAAAAAAACGTTAAATGAAGATAGGTCTGGCTTTTTGTAATGATATGCCTCTTACAATAATTGTTGCTATTCAACATGTACAGACAGCTGGCATGGACAATAGGCGCCAAAATGTGTCTGACCTAATAGAGGAGGTGACAAACCACTAAAGCTGCAGTTTGCTCAGTGCTGTGTTGAGTGCAATGTAAAGTGTGGTTTTTGAGAGCATCTGTCTTAATCTATAATATATCCGAATATGTTTGATATTTTGGTTGTTCAGTTGTTGTTTAACAATTGACAAATTAATATCATGCATCATGAACTACTGGCTCATGTTATTTTGTCAGCTATAGTTAACCTTATTTCCTACCCTGATTTTGTTTAAGAAATGTTTCATCAAACACCACTTGATTTCACTTTTGAGACTCTAGCAAGGTTCATTTACCATGCATTAAAACTTTAACAGAACATTCTTTGTTTTGCCCAACCATTTTTATCAATATTATTGGTTACTTTTGACTTTCTAACAACTGCATTATACTGAAACTGTGGCAGCTGTGTTAATTCCAATAAGAGTGATAAATATTACTTGATTTCATTGAAAACTTATGTCAAAATAGCAAAGGATTTGTTTTAAAAAAAATCCCAGCTTTTTTTTCTCTTTAAGAAATTCATTAAAGCAGTTATTGATTTGCAATGTCAAAGACGAGCAATGGATGACCTATATATATATATATATATATATATATATATATATATATATATATATATATATATATATAGATAGATATAGATATTAACATATATACATTCAAATTCATGAAATCAAAGCTCTACTAGGCTGTCTGAAAGGTCATTCACTGATTACCTTGCACTGTTAGTCTGCAAGTCACAATGGCTAGTGTATTTTAGCCTCTTTCTGGGAATAATGGGCCCAATCCATTTGCTTAAAGTGTTGTCCCAGATTAGCCCTTGAAGTCTGCAAAGGCTTATTGGGGATTCCACTTTCTGCGTAAACTGGATTTTCATTTAGAAAAGACCTCTTTTCAAAGAAAATTCCCATAGAAGCGGGGTGTTATTGTTAAATGGCCTGTGTAGACTGCACAGGCTAATCTGGGAAAATACTTTATGCACATACCCTTTCCCACATAGATATGTTTTTTGACGCATTTTTAGTCCCTTAGATAGTAACATTTAATTAAATACCTTTCTTTTTCAATTCAAGTTTGGAAGGCTTCATTTCCAACCCTTAGTTACTGATGAGTAGCAAACAGCATAAAAACTGAACAGACTGCGAGTTACTTGCAGGCTGTTCTGGTTTTATGCTGGTTGCAAAGGCCATTTTTACTTTGCTTCTTGTGGGGGAAAGGGTTAAGCTCAGTTGTTCAAGAACGAGGCTCATTAAAGGATGGGATTGGCTTCATATTTATGTTCTTATCCATACAATGTTTCCTTCCCACAGACCTCTGATTTGATAGAGCCGGTAAGCTATTATACCCACACATTTGTATACAAGATACCTTCTGTATAGCTGCCTAGAAAATTCAAGTCATGATTGATATTTTACACTCTTGAACTTTTAGTATAACTATTGTAATGTATGTATTGTATATCTTTATCACTCAGACTTTTTGACAGCACTTTTGAAAAAAAAACGTAAATAACTTGAAACATGATACATCTATATATGCTTGCTTACCTTAGTATCAATGCTGTTGGAAAGTCTGTTCTTTCTTTAGTTAGTATTTTTTATTGTATTATTTGATGTGATTTCTTTTAGTGATTAACTGTCACTTAGTTGTCTAATTGTGCATTAACATAGTACTGACCTGACCACCAAATAGGTGTTAGCGGATCTCCACAACTTTAGAAACCACCATCTTTTCCATTGGTACCAATGCTGGTCGATTTGTATCCACCAATGATAATTGTGTTCACATAATAGTTTGAAATGGGATGTGATTTAGAAAGGATTTCAAATGTGTCAGCGTTGTTTTTGCCGTTATATTAGTGTGTGTGTTTTTCAAAAGCTCATTTCGATGTAAGTAAATGAACACAAGGTGTAAGTACTTAAAATAATGTGCTTAAAAGACGTCAACTCTTAATGACTTTGGATATTAAATACTGATCAATATATAAAATAACGATCAATAGACTACAAGTTAAAAATCAATAAATATGTTGTCTTTTGCTCAAAACTGCTTAAAATAGCAATCTGTTTCTTCAACTGAAGGGTCAATCTTTTTGCAAATGCTGTGAACTCTTTTTGGCTATCATGAGACATATAACTTGTGGGGCGTTACATGGGACAACAGGGCATAATCCATGTATGTAAAGTCTTATCTCAGATCAGCCTGTACATTGCAAATGTCCTAGAGAAATTCGTCAAAAAATAAAAGAACAACAAAAGTGGTATGAGTGGTCCCAGATAAGCATAACACGGGCTGATCCAGTATGATACTTTATTTGGATTCATGCTGTCAAGTTTTCCCACAACGCGCCTGATTGGCAAATTTAAGTGTTCAAATTTCACAAATCTTTGTGGTGCCCATGTTGATGACAATTAACAGAAAAAGTTGCAAATCATGGGCGTTTTGGGGAACCTACTAGTAAATACTAGTAAATGTATCAGAAAAGTTTACAGTTATAGTCTTATAAGTCTCAATATACAATATAACTTCTTTAACTCAAGAATGGATTACTCAAAAGCCTTCAGTAGCCTCAACAAATCACTTAGTCCTTACAAATCATTAATACTTTGGTAAAATAATCACCTTAATCTAAAACATCAATAACCAGAGCACATTTGTTAGTTCCTTACATTTTTCAATAATTGTATTTGAGCCGCGCTCTGTGAAAAGGGGGTTTAATGCATGTGCGTAAAGTGTCGTCGCAGATTGGCCTGTGCAGACAACACTTAATGCCTAAACTGGATTTTTGCTAATAAAAGACTTTCTTTAAACGAAAAATATCATAAAAGCCGAAAGTGTCATCCCTGATTTGCCTGGACTGCACAGGCTAATCTGGGACGACACTTTACACACATGCATGAAACCCTCTTTTCACAGAGCACGGCCCATTTAAATTTACTTCCCATACCTCTTGTATAGGTTTTTGTCTGAAGCAATGTAGAGATGCTCATTAATTTATTTAAAACTTGTATTTATGTTTTTTCTAGATTTAATTTTGTAATAAACTTTAAGACAACGAATAATGCTGAAAATTTACAAGTTGTCTTGAGCTTGTATTTTTGAGGTACAATGTATAAAATTTAATAAACATTTCCAGTGTTTTGATATAATGAATATTTCTCAATGTGGAAAGCCCATTTACTTAAAAACCTTAAGACAATATACATGTATCACTTCACCTATTGCATATGCATTTTAACTTTTTTTTTTATTTAATTGACTTGCTTTTTATGTCCACGAAGGAGGGCATATAGTGATTGCACTGTCTGTCTGTCCGTCTGTCTGTCACACTTTTGCGTTTAGGTTTCAAAAAATGCTCATAACTTCTATGTCGTTTCATATGTAACCTTCATTTTTGGTATGCATGTGTATATGGACAAGGCCTTTACTTACGCACAACAATTATGACCCCTTTGACCTTGAACTTAGGGTCTGTGTTTAGGTTTTGAAATCTGTGTTTAGCTTTCGAAAAAGCGTTTTTCGGGGGCATATGTCTTCCGATGGAGACAGCTTTTGTTCTTTAGGTGGTTAAAAAAGTCAGAAATATTCTTAACTGAATCATCAAAGGTTTGTCAACAAATGACGGTTTGCTTTATTCATGGCAATTAATTGACATAAGCAAACAGTTCTAGGTTCTAGTACTGGATTGGTGGCACAATTTAACACTTTTCTTTTGCACACACCCTTAGGTTCAAACGTTAAACAATGTATCTGAAATAGATATTACCTGTAAGTCATTTGCCTGGAAAACCAGCCTTCAAGCATTTGTGTAAAGTATCATCAAGGTTAGACTGTGCAGTCCACACAAGCTTATTTGTCAACATGCCAGGTTTTTCTTAGAAACCTGCTCAAATGTTAAGCACATAAAATCATTTTGACCAAACCTTCTACAGGTTTCTTATCAGCAAATAACACATGGCGTATTTCTTCATCGTCTATATGCTTCTCTTGATTCTTTTCATCTAGGATCAACAGTCCAATGGATATATTAGTTGTGTAAGCCTGCTTCAAATATATTCAAAATGCCAGATGTAACTGAACCGGACATTTTCAGTGTGCATGACATTAGAAAGTGGGAAGATTTTTGTTTACAATAAAAGCTTTTCATAAAGGTGGCAAGTCTATTTTCAGCATATTTTGTGGGGAAAATGTTTGCTTGCACATAATTGTTGTTTTTTTTATGTTCTAGTCATTTGTTCATTTTAAAGCATTTTTTTTCTTCATTGTTACATTGTATTCCTTTTTAAATTGGAAACACACTTCTTTCTTTACATTTTATAATTAATTTTTGTGTGAATATATCTGTTATAATTTAAAGAGCTAGTTCTGTCATTTCAAAGTTATTTACATACTGGGAACAATCAACTGTTATTGATCTCAGCTGTTCATTCCAGAAAACAGACAACACTTTATTCACATTGAAAGTGTCCTAGCATTGAAGCTCATAGAATTTCCCTCCTATGTTGATAAATGCACAATAACCAATAGTATTATTTTGTCAATGTTTCATCTCACCTGAGCGCAAAATTAATCTTGGGTAAATTGTTTGGGTCATATCTGTCTGTGTGCTATCATGAAAACACAGATTTTATTAATTTTGTTTTAAATGATATAAATAAATAGTTGTATAAATAGATGATGAATTAAGGTTACCTACAATGTTAGTTCTGGTCTGCAGCTCTATTCATAAATAAGCCACTATTGTGTATGTCAAACAAACTATAATTTACCTATGTTGTTCCACATTAAAAACATTTCTTTCTTTAAGAAATTTTGGTTAAGACAATGTAAAAAAAAACACATTGGTTTATTTCAATGTAGTTCATGAATATAATGGAGACTTCACCAAGGTGTGCATACAGGTTCCATTATTGCTCTCTAGGGTATTAGCAAGGTAGAGAAATATTTAGACAAGTAAAAAGGATATTTGCGGTTTTCCAAACAATTTGATTGGGTAAAAAATAGAATATGATTGCTATATTAGTAGTTAAATATCATCTGCATTGTAGATCCTTTTTTCTTTAGTAGAAGGCTAATAAATAGGGATGAAAAAAGTATTTGAATATTCGAATATTCGATTGAATGGTCAGTATTCGAATAACATAATTGATATTCGCATATTCACTATTTTTTCAAACGTAATTGCCATAATCTTTAATGACCTGCGAGCCACTTACTAATTGGCCCCTGAAATCATTTGGGATTAACATGTTTGATGTGACGTTCTTCGTGTCAAACTGATAAAGCGGCCCATATCCGCGTTGATTGCGCAATGCAATATACACACTCTAAGAAAGGCCCCGAACTGTTATGTGTCAATGGGGTGCCAATTAACGGCTTCAGTTGACTGGCGAATAATAATTATGTGTGTGTGATCACAGTATGAACAGCCAATGTGTGAATTACTCAAATTGCGCAATGCAATATACACACTCTTAGAAAGGGCTCGAACTGTTGTTTGTCAGTTAGATTCCAATCAAGAGCTTCAATTGACTGGGGAATAATATTTTTTCATAAAATAATGTTTGAAAATTGCATACATTCTAAGCGTAGAACAGTTCATTTAATTTTATTAAATATCATTTTGACCCCTTCATCGCTTATTTAAAAATGTCGCATTGACTATCAGAAGGATGTAAATTTATCTTTCCGTGAATAAGTTTTTTTGATTTCATCTTAATACTTACGTTCCGTTATAAAGGTAAATGACCGCTGTTTCATGATGCGAATGTATGTATGGATATCAGGACAAATAAATGTAATAAATTCTATGACATGCTTTTCCTTCTTTTTGTGCCCCATTACAGTATAGTACGGTCATAGTATTAGCCGACAGCGATACAATTATTCGATAGCAACGCTAATAAACAGCCCCGTATTCAGCAAACGGATATAACTCACAAAACAATAGAAGTTAACATAGAAATAAAAGTTTCACTCTTTTCTGATATATTTCGCCTAAATAGGCTTTTTCAAAGTTTGTTTTTACAATTAAGCTACATTTTCTTTTTGTTTCTCATTTTAACAAGTATATATTCAATTGTATTTCTGTGTCAATTTATATTTTATATCCCTACTGGATACAAAACTGAGTAATTGAAGTTAAATCAATCCAGCAGTTTTTTTTGCGAATATTTGAATATTCAACTGAATGGATTTGCGAATATTCGAATACCAATTTAGGTATTCGATGCCACCCCTACTAATAAAAGATAGCGTGTATTACTTACAATATGATTGTTATGTATGACTAAAAATGTAATCAAGCAATGGGCGACGTTTTGTTTTAAATAGGTCCATGAAAACCTCGAAATTGGTGTATGTATGAGCTTAAACATAACGGAAGTGTACTATACCTTAGAGAAGTCATCTTTATCAATAATCATGATTTCAATGTGTTTAAATAAAATTTAGTATAACCAAGATTTGTACCCTTCCTACCCATCAGATAATGTAGCCATTTCACTTTGTCAAATTTCAAAATGTGCAACTTGCTTCAAAAATAAATAATTTGGCTGTAATTTTTGTTAAGAAAAATTACATTACCCTGCATGTTTCCCTTCACATTCTGCCGTCACTTTTTATTATGAATGTCCTTTTTTGTCTTATTCCTGTGTTTTCTTTTCTTGTATTTGCTTTTTGCATGCATTTTTTTCAAGTGGATAACAGAATGTTTTAATTTTGATTTTAATAGACTATAACCAATGTTATAAAATACTATTGTAAATAATAAGCATCGTTATAGAGTGGCAAATTTATTAATTTGACATTTGCATATGGTACAATTTAATTGAAACTTCAAACGTTTTTATATTGTTATTATAAATATGTGTGCTAGAGGTTTAACGTTTGTATATTGAATCTGCTTGGCATAGTATTCTAGTCATCTATATATTGTGGCATAATTTGTTTGATAACAGTGTTTTTTGGCCGGCTAGCGAAGTTTGTAGAGCGCTGGACTACAAGTCCGAGGATAGCGAGTTTGATCCCTGGCCCAGACACATAACTTCTGTAGGGATTGGTCCTGAAATCCTTTTTAAGGCCCTTCTCCTCCTGCCTCTGATGAAAGTAAGGCAGCTGTTAGTTACTGGCAAAAGTGTCTGCACTTAGTACTGGTTAACCTGCTAGCCCAGGAAAAGTAAGGCAGCTGTTAGTTACTGGCAAAAGTGTCTGCACTTAGTACTGGTTAACCTGCTAGCCCAGGAAAAGTAGGGCAGCTGTTAGTTACTGGCAAAAGTGTATGCACTTAGTACTGGTTAACCTGCTAGCCCAGGTAAAGTAAGGCAGCTGTTACTGGCAAAAATGTCTGCACTTAGTAGTGGTTAACCTGCTAGCCCAGGAAAAGTAAGGCAGCTGTTACTGGCAAAAATGTCTGCACTTAGTAGTGGTTAACCTGCTAGCCCAGGAAAAGTAAGGCAGCTGTTAGTTACTGGCAAAAGTGTATGCACTTAGTACTGGTTGACCTGCTAGCCCAGGAAAAGTAAGGCAGCTGTTAGTTACTGGCAAAAGTGTCTGCACTTAGTACTGGTTAACCTGCTAGCCCAGGAAAAGTAAGGCAGCTGTTAGTTACTGGCAAAAGTGTATGCACTTAGTACTGGTTGACCTGCTAGCCCAGGAAAAGTATGAGTAATAGTTGATAATCTGACTGCTATAAAATGACTGAACTACTATTGAAAACAGTTTTAAAAGAAAAATAGCAAACCAACAAAACAAGTTTTCTATGATTTTGGCATGAAAGTTATTGTATATTATGTGTTATTTGAGGCGACTTACAAATTTTTATTTTTACTAACAACAGTCTACTCATCTGCTCTTGTAAACTAATAAAAATATACATTTCCTTGTTACATGTATAACCATGCATTTTATTCTAAATCTGTTGATATTCTGATAAATTGAAAAGCAAATTTGAAAAGCTGCTCTGCAGCTTCGCTGGCCACATATGACCCAGGACCCATTCTTGCAAGACCCTGCTCATATAAAACAATCTATTTATTTATTTTTCCATAAGAACACAGTTGGGTATTGATATGTAAGTACTTATAATTTACAGCAATATTAAGGAAACTCTTCCATTTTATTCATTTTGATGCAGCAATTAATCGATATTTAGTCAAATATATGTTATATATATATTGGAGCAAGATGAATTTGTATGTTCAATATGCTAGTCAAATTCTCTATGTAACTTAAGTTCAGTTCAATTCATGACAAAACAATTTAGACTTTTGTTTTATTTTTTGATTATAACAGAACACAAATATAATACATTTTTCAACAGTTTACTTTAATTAGACCTATACAAGCAGATGAGAATCAACAGTTTTAAAAATCAAATAATATTGAGTATGCTATTGAAAATGAGGCGTGGTACAACTAGGCTTAATAAAAGTGCATGATCCACTTAGTGTCTGTGAGCAAAAGTCAATTTTAATACAGAAAGTGCTGCCTACATTGTATTTATGTTTAAAATGGACTTAATATAAATTTCTCAGATATTACACATTACGCATCAGTATTAAGGTTGGTTTATCCACTTCTCATATGAAATTTTGCCTCTCCCACCAACTGATTTACTGGTGTGTAACCTGCTGTTGCTAGGTGAAGCCAATGAGCTGGACAGAGGTACAGGGCTGGTCAGGACGAGGTGGCTCTCTATTGGGAACCAAGAAGTGAGTAACTTTTTTTCAAACTCAAATTTAAATGATCATTTATATTTTTGTTATTTTTGTTTAACTCTACTTTTATAATGGTTATTTATTAACCGTTTGATATGAAATGAATATACTGTGTTTTAATCTGTTGACGCCAATTTTTGTTGACATTTTCTGTGTATTATGTAATTTATCTATGTATTTTTGCTGTTTCCTCTGTTGTTGTTAATATATAGTTGAGTATGAATACTCAATTCAGTGTGTACATTAACACACAACACTCTCGCGAGTAATTTATTATTATCTTTATTTACTGTATTTTTTCACGCATGTATGAATGTGTGAATGTTTATATTGATCACGATGAGCTGTTATATGCTTAAGTGAATAAAATATTTGTTCTGTCCTGTTCTGTTTATATCTCCTTGTTTGATATCTTTTTTTGTTGGTCGGTCACTTGACAGGACACTGTCATGTTTATTCTCTAAGACATTTGATGGCCTCAGTTTTATTATGGCTTAAATTATCTCGTTGAAGCAGTTTCTGCTCCCGCTCCCAATCTTCAATAGTTTTTTATCCAAATCTTAACCAAAATTAAAAAAATAATTTTAGACTGAAAATTTCCTTTGGGATTTGACATTTGTATCTGCTTTATGACAATTGTCTTTGGAATAGGTGACACACCTTTAGGAAATAGTCAGAATGCTTTTTATCTTCCCATTTTAGGGTGTTAGCAGGAAAGTATGGGCTGGACAAGATTGCAGAGAAGATGAAGGAACATGAGATTAGTGCCCTTGTCATTGTGGGAGGCTTTGAGGTACTGGGGCCTTCAGCATCAAATGATTTTATCATAAGTTAGGACGCATCTTTGGAAAAGTTAACCCTTGCATGCTGGGAAATTTGTCTTCTGCTAAAATGTCGTCTGCTGAATTTCTAAAATTAGCATTTTCTTCGATTTTTTTCAAAGAATACTATCAGAATAGCAAACAGTTTGGATCCTGATGAGATGCCACATTCTGTGGCGTCTCATCAGGATCCAAACTGTTTGCAAAGGCCTTTAAAATTCGGTTCCCGCACTGAAAGGGTTAAATCACTAAGCGCCACTAGACTCTGTGAGAAATTATTTTAGTAATCCTATTAATGTAATTTCATACTGGAGCATGTTTTGTCAAAGTACATTTACAAGGTACAAATGAACTGTGTATCTGATTTTAACAAGTTTATATATGAGATGTGCTGTTGGAAAACGGGGCTTAATGCTTTTGCGTTAATATTTGTCCCAGATTAGCCAGTTCTTTTTACATAGGCTTATCAGAGATGACAATTTCCACTTCTTTGGAATTTTATTGTTTAAAGGAATTCTCTTCTAAACAAAAAACTGCTGAGGCTAATCTGGGATGATACTTAACCCACAAGCAATGCTGCATTAAGCTGGGTTTTCCATGCAACTGGTTCATCTTTAAGTGGGTACCGGTATGTGGAATGAAGCTTGTGTAAGATACACTGTATAATATATACCAAGTGGATTGGTAATTGCCCAAATGACCACATACAAAATGAAATTTCGTTTGAAATGACGGGATTGGATAAAAGTTCAAATGCATATAAATTTGATTGACATTATTTGAAGCATTTTTGATTCTGGGCTCTTACTAAACAACCCATTCTAAGACTTAACCCTTTGCATGCTGGGAAATTTGTCGTCTGCAAAAATGTCGTCTGCTGAATTTCTAAAATAAGCATTTTCTTTGATTTTTTTTCAAAGAATACTATCAGAATAGCAAACAGTTTGGATCCTGATGAGACGCCACGTTTTGTGGCGTCTCATCTGGATCCAAACTGTTTGCAAAGGTCTTTAAAATTCGGTTCCCGCACTGAAAGGGTTAATGAAAATACCTCAGAGTTTGCCTATCTGCATGCAGGCTAGAGTGGTTCTTATATCATTAAAATATGATTTTTAACTTAGAATTATATAATTAAAGATGATAAATACCATAGATATACTTGTCTCTAAATGTTTTTATTTTAACTAAATTACAGTTACCGTATAGGAATATTCTGTATTTCAAGACTTAAGTATAAGCATTTATTAGTGAATACAGTCAATGAGCAAGTATTAAATTCCAAGCTACCAACCCAGTCATCTACTACACAATTCTTAATGTAAATGTCCACCCCTTTTTACTCATAGGCTTACCACAGCGCCCTGCAACTGACAGAGGCTAGAGACAAGTACGACGCATTCTGTATCCCCATCATTGTGATCCCCTGTACCATCAGCAACAACGTGCCTGGGTCTGACTTCAGTCTGGGAGCAGACACAGCCCTAAATGAGATCACAGATGTAAGGGCTTCATCTGAGTCATGTACTGGGAAAACAGGGCTTAATGCATGTGCATAAAGTGTGTACAAGATTAGCCTGTGCAGTCTGCACAGGCTTATCTGGGACAACACTTTTTGCACATGCATTAAGACCTAGTTTCCGAGAGCAAGACTAAATTATTTCAGCTGTCTTTCTCTTTATATATGTTTTACCCCAATCCTATTATTCTACAAATTCCTTTTTTTGAAGA
Organism: Dreissena polymorpha; assembly: GCF_020536995.1. Taxonomy (NCBI): domain Eukaryota; kingdom Metazoa; phylum Mollusca; class Bivalvia; order Myida; family Dreissenidae; genus Dreissena; species Dreissena polymorpha. Next base: position 208,934,133 of record NC_068355.1, read on the forward strand.
TACAAAGTCCTTAATACATGTATCTCCAACAAGAAAAATATTTTTAAAAAGGTATAGGGTGTTGATTGTGGTTTATGTTGGTGAAAAATATATCAATGAGATCAAAGATAGTGAATGTCTTTTTTTCTGGGCAGTTTTTAACTTTATAACATGCAAATGAATTAGGGGGTGTTGCTGCAGATTTCGTGGATTATTTCACATGAATAAATTGTTTTGACCATATATCTATAAATACAGAACAGAAATACAAAAGAAGAATTGAAATTAATTGAAAACATACAAGTCAACCGGCCACAGGCATATCATATGTACATATTTGAAATATTTATAAGTGCGTTCTTCGAACAGACCTGTTTGAGTGGTTAGAAATTGTTTTTTTGTCTTTGATTATTAAAAGTATCATGAATCATTGAGCTCATGCTTAATAAATTGGTCAGTGTGGTGGAATCACTCTTATTAAATCAATCAAAATGGTACTTATCGTGGAATTGTTAAAAATGTATTAAGAATCTATTATTGAGATACTACATGTATAATAATATCACCTTATATCTTTATTTAAGATATTTCTGGTCAAAATAAATTTAAGTCCACCTAGTTAACTCAATAGCGTTTATATAGACCAGTTGAATGTTATTGTTTACATTCGGGATTTTCCGCGCATGCGCACTGGCTGGTTGGCAAAAAACACTGGTCACAGTAACGTAAAACATGTATACATGTCGTTTGTTTAGTCAATAAAACGATACAAAAAAATCGGAAATAAACATTAAAACTCTTAAATAATAGTGCACAAATATAATATTTAGTACCAGTGCTCCAGCTAGGATTTGAAAAGGGCAGGGGGGCTTTTTTGTGAAAAGGGCACTTTCGACGCGCAGTATTTTGTCGAAAGGGCACTTTCGACTCGCAGTATTTTGTGAAAAGGGCACGTTCGAGCGCGTGGGTGTTTCTGGAATGCTTCCTATTGCATGTTAATTTATATGTTATAAATAATTGTATTATTCCCATTATTATTAAACCATTCAAATATAATGTCTACAATGAGGATTAAACTTATTACAATGTAATAAGAGATTTATGAATTATCAAATTTAAAAAAAAAAAAAAATAATAATATTTTTTTATTTTTGAGGGGGGGGGCAGGGCGGAAGTTCGGGGGTGCAGGGCGGAGGTTCGGGAGGGCAGAGCGCGGCGCCCTTCGATTTAGGCCTAGCTGGAGCACTGAGTACCAATAAATGTATTTTCATAAATATTATTTCCTCTGTATAAAAATACGAATTAGTTATTAACATCAGAGTAAACGTGGTCGGAAGACTTAAAATTACCATTTCGTTTCCATCGAATGACAATATCATAAAGTTTAGCATACATATGAAAAACAAGAACTGCATATTAAGCAAATTAAACTGTCTTTGCGTGCATTCTCTTTACTGGTGACACGGAGTGATAACAATCTAGCATTTTATGATAAAAAATCTATATATTAATTAATTTTACGCAAGTATTTTTTACCCTTTTGTTGTTTGCTTGTTTTCATGATGTCATTTCGTACACTACAGAAACATACAATCTTAACACGTTATAGCCGAGTTTACATTTGTCGGTACTCGTTAAATACGTTAATTGTGTAGCAATGAAATTGCACAATATTTTTAATTTATAGTTATTAACACTCTATTATTATGAGTAAACAGGCTAATATATACATACACTAATTCCTGTTAATCCATTTCGGACAAATATCTTCATTTTTTAAATATGTTAAAATATTTTATTAAAGCAACTGTTTCGTATTTTGGCTTTACAATTTTGCTTAGATGATCGCTCAATATGCCAAGAGATGACCATGAGGTATCATAAATTGTGTTTAATGACCAGACACTTGTATGCCACATGTGGTTTATGCAGGGGCCCAAGAATAGGTCCCTGGATTTATGACACCATGTGTTCTTTGTAATTGTTTGGACAGTATCCGATCATAACGAAATAATCGCTTTATGATGAACAAAGGTGCAATAAAACACCGGGTTAAAAACGCTGAAACAAAGAGTGTCAAAATTGGTGTGAATAATTAAATAAAAACAATTACATTTATCAAGAGAATTTATTTAATGTGTAACAAGGCAAGTTTTTACAGGCATAAATGTTCAAATCAGTTACTATATGTTGCGTACATAAAGTCGATCTATTTGCTGTTTGTTTACATCCTTATTTTTGTTGGTTCATTAAATTTGATTTATTATGAAAGAATTTCAATATCAGAGAATTTTTTATCTAAAAAATGGTCGCGAAGATGTGCCAAGTAGAGATTTTTATGGTAACCGCATACCGCGCTTGTATATTGTGTTCCACTCCAGAGTTCGTTTATAGTAAAAACAAATAATAACAACAATATAATCGTTCCAAAAATGCATTTCCTTGCACGCTTATGTTTTATTCAGACATAGTTGGTAAAATTATATTTGATATATTGCATGATTATCAATAAAAACGATGATTATTTCAACCTTCTCTATAAGCGCTTATATGAATTTCACATCTTTTTGCCAACCAGTGGACGGAGTCTAATATTTGCAGGTGCGCGTGACGTCACTCGTCCACTGGTCTATAACAATTCTCTAATTGACCACAAATTGACTTTTGATACCTTGCGAGGTGGAATGCGATGCATGAAAGTGAGGTAACTATTCCACCGCTGGAATGATGCCTTGTTTAAAGCTTAATAGTTTTATATGTTTAACAGTAAATTTCGCCAACTGTTATAAATATTTTGGTCAAAACGAATATCAGGATAGCAAACAACACTACTTATATGATATTAAATAAACAAGTGCATATAATATAATATGGAAGTAATTACTAAATATGAGGTCATAGCCTTCAAGTACAAACACTCTGGCGCTGATAATCTTCTAAATATAATGGGGCACATTCAAACTGTATTGAGAGTTGAATGTGAAACAGTACTATCCCTCAAGTCTTTTCATTAGATATAAGATTGTTTTATACTGAACACACAGTTTACAAAACCCACTGTAGTACCCTTTTCATACCCTATTCTTCAGAAATTAGAAAGTTGATTAAATTACTTATTAATGTAAATATGATAACTGTTTATAAATTTATGTTTTCAATTACGTACAGTTTATGGATTACAGGCTGGAAATTATATTCAAATTTAATTTGACACTAAGGTCAGCTAATGTGAAAAGCTGGGTAAAACAGCTATGCCCACAATATTTCATGACTAATTTGTAGCCTATTGCTTTCTTTTTCATTAACAAGAAATGGTATTTGTTGGTGTCATTTTGCCAGATTTTCTTGCATATGTTTTTTTTTCAGTAATATTAATTTAAATCAACTAGTTGAATTTATTTACTGATGTATATTTGTTTCAATGTTGGTAACAGAACGTTAAAGGTATACACATGGGTCGCACTCTGAGAAAACAGGTTGAATGCATGTGCTTAACCCTTTGCATGCTGGGAAATTTGTAGTCTGCTTAAATGTAGTCTGCTGAATTTCTAAAATTAGCATTTTCTTCGATTTTTTTTCAAAGAATACTATCAGAATAGTAAACAGTTTGGATCCTGATGAGACGCCACGTTTCGTGGCGTCTCATCTGGATCCAAACTGTTTGCAAAGGCCTTAAAAATTTGGTTCCCGCATTGGAAGGGTTAAAGTGTCGTCCAAGATGTTTGCACACTTATCAAAGCACTTTCTGCCGAAACTGGATATATGTCAAGAAGAGTCTTCCTTATATCCACAATATACAATGACTGCAGAAAGTGTTGTCCCTAGTGAGCCTTTGCAAACTGCACAGCCTAATCTTGGACGACACTTTATGCACATGCATTTAATCCTTTCAGTGCTGGAACCGAATTTTGAAGGCCTTTGCAAACAGTTTGGATCCAGATGAGACGCCACAAAACGTGGCGTCTCATCTGGATCCAAACTGTTTGCTATTCTGATAGTATTCTTTGAAAAAAATAGAAGAAAATGCTAATTTTAGAAATTCAGCAGATGACATTTTAGCAGAAGACAAATTTCCCAGCATGCAAAGGGTTAAACCCTTTTTCTTCATATAGCGCAGCCCAAATTCTGATGGGGTGCTTATTTTACCATGAATGTACACCCACAGATATGTGACCGAATCAAGCAGAGTGCAACAGGCACCAAGCGTCGTGTGTTTGTCGTGGAGACCATGGGCGGGTACTGTGGCTACCTAGCAACCATGAGCGGGCTTGCAGGAGGGGCAGACGCTGCCTATATTTTTGAGGACAAGTTCTCCATCACAGATCTGAGGGTAGGTGGGAAATTTAGCCACACATGGCACAACATTCCTTTGTTAAGACACACAGACTTATGCCACAAAACTTGTTCTAATTAAAATGTTAATTGCTCTAACCTGTAACCTCTAAATTGTCATATTGGGCTAGAGTTTATATTTTATATTGCCACTAAAGAAGCGTGAAGTATTTGCACCATCCATCTTTGGGTTGGTGTTATTTAGACTGAATCCGTGTGTGGGTGATTTCGTTTGACAAAGTTTTGTTACTTATTAAAAATGTTAATTCCTGGGAGGATTTAAAGGAATAAATTAAACAAAAACTCCATAACAGCAAAAAGTGTAATCCCTGATTAGCCCGAGCGTACTGTGCATGCTAATCTGTGTGAATGCATTACTAATGCTAATTGTTTCAAAGACCAGCTCATTTATATTTCAATTTTTAGCTTGGCTGTTTTCAGAGAAAATCCGAGGTATTGTGATAGCCAGCTAGTCGTCCGCTGTCAGGCGTCGTGCTAAAACCTTAACATTGGCTCTAAAATCAAAGTGCTTCCACCTACAACTTAGAAAATTTTTATGTAGATGCACCTTGATGAGTTCTACACGCCACACCCATTTTTGGGTCACTTGGTCAAAGGTCAAGGTCACTGTGACCTCTTAAAACAAAACTAAAAAATTGTTTAACTGCACCCGCAGCTGTGTGTTGGCATCCGCTGTGCGGTGCTCTTGTATGTAGATTATGGTTTTCGTAATCCAGTCAGTGCTATTGCAAATCCATTGACTAGCAGAAAGGTGTATTATTTAAGAGTTCTTATGTTTTAGGACGATGTATTCCATCTAAAGAACAAGATCATCAGTGCTGGAGTTCAGAGAGGAATCGTCCTACGGTATGGTCAATATACATCATAAAGCTATCCCACAGGGAGAGGGTATATTGCAGCTACCTTTTTCTTTGGTCAATCGCTTTGTTGGTCTGATTGTTTGTTTGAATACAATCAAAAGCAAGTGCCACATTAAGCAGTTGAATAGCCACTTAAAATATGTTATCATCATGAAGTGTACCGGTAGATGTTAAAACCACTTTTTATCCCCAGTGATCCATACATTCATGAGTATTTTAGCAGTAAATAAAGTTGACAACCATGCAGTGTTGGGCTATCAAACTGTTTTACTGACCAGCTCTTGTTTTGAATATTTATATTTTTATCATTTTAAGAAGTCATGTATGTTTATGTTTAGCGTTGGGGGTCATACATGTTTTTCTTATGTAACATATAACATACATTTCTAGAAATGAGTATGCCAGTCACAACTACACAACGGAGTTCATAGAGCATGTATACTCGGAGGAAGGCAAGGGCGTGTTCACATGCAGGAAGAACGTCCTGGGTCACATGCAGCAGGGTGGGGTGCCGAGCGTGTTTGACAGGAACTACGGTACCAAGCTGGCAGCCAAGGCTGTGTCCATGCTGGCTCAGCAGGTGCATGACAACCTCACAGAGGATGGTGAGTAGATGCAGAGATAGTATCAGGCTTTTAATCTGTATTTTTTCCTGCTGAAATTGTGCTTCTTTTCCATGTAATACTGTGTATATTTCATGTTAAAAAGTCCGGAATACTCTCAAAAATTAGCATTATAACATTAACTGAACAAAATTGTGTTTTTCTGAAATTTTGTTGTAGAAGAGATCTTAAGACAAAAAAATCTCAAAATTGTTTGTCTTTAATTAGCCAGTTCAGACTGCACAGGCTAATATGTGATGACACTTTATGCACATGCATTAAGCCCAGTTTTTGCAGACAAGGCTCACTGTGGAACAAACGGGTTACATTCTGCATTGCAGGGCGAGTGTTCACACGAGACCCCTCTACTGCGACCCTGCTTGGCATGAGACGGAGATTCCTCGTGTTTACACCTCTCACTGAGCTGAAGAGAAACACCGACTTTGAGTAGGTTTTAGTTTTGACCAGCGTATGACTATATTTACCTTGTACCACATAGATATTCACGCATTTGTAGTCCCGTTAAAAGTTATATTTAATTGAAGACCTTTCTTACTATATTCAAGGTTTTAAGGCTACGTTTCCATCCCTTAGATACTGATCAGCAGCAAACAGCATAAAACCTGAACAGACTGCGAGTTACTGGCAGGCTGTTCTGGTTTAATGCTGTTTGCTCATAGCCATTTGCACTTTGCTTCTGCATGGGAAAGGGTTAAGTTTTTATCAGGGCCTACTCTCCTTTTTGCTGGATTTGCCAAATGCTGCGAACAAATATTTTTGCATAATGAAAATTCTGGTTTAATGTGAAAAACACATACAGCTGTTGAAGGTGGCTATGGTGTATTGGATATGGAAGTCCAGAGTTCAATCCAAGCTCAGCACGTGTTCTTAAGAACAAGACACTGTAGCTCTTTTTCTTTCCAAGAAGCGGACTTGAAAATGTCTGAAGAAGCCTATGGCTTAGGCTTTTGATGCAAAATAGCACAAATTGATGAATTAATATAGTGAATATCTATATTAAAAAATATATATTAATGTAAAATTTAATGAAAATATGCCTCTCAAGTCCATAGTTTTAGTATTTTATGCTTAATATGGTTTTAAACATGTTTTTGCAATGTTTCATTTGGTTTGTATACAGTTTTAAATATTAAGTATTTCCCTATACATGTATACAGTGTCAATTGTTATTAAGACTGGGAGTAGATGTTTAAACCCATATTTTATTCATTAACCACAATCATACAGATAACATAGGAATTCTTGATTTTCACAGCATGCAGAATTCACAATACTAAACCAAAAAGGAAAAAATCATGTTGGAATTTCGAACAGACGCCGTTTTTTCGGAAGAGACCCCCCAGAAAATATTGTAAAAACTAAGGGTTGGCTATTATACATGCAATATATATCGATGTTATATTTATATGAAAATGGATATACCATTATGCGTTGTTTTCAGGCATCGTCTGCCCTTAGACCAATGGTGGTTGAAACTGCGACCGTTGCTGAGAATTCTGGCCAAACATACAGAGAGGGCTTACGTAGTGGAGAGTTGTATATCAGATATGCATGATATGGAGGAAGAGGATTATTAGAGACCTTGGTCACCATTGGTTGATTTAATTGTGTCACTGATTGTGATTGGTCTATTCAAATTTTTAAAACAGCTGAATACTTTGAATGTCTAAATAGATCAGTAGGGTTAAAGGTGTACTCAAGACTCTCAGTTTTTTAAAAGCTTTAATATTCATTATTTGTTTTTGTTGCGTATTTCTCAGGTGACACAAATTAGAAATCAGATAAATTGTATGTACATGCTAATGTGTATTGAGCAATTGACATGTCTTAAATGCAGTGAAAAGAAAAAAGTGAACATATTATAATTAACAGATATGTTTTTTTACCTGCTTGCTTTGATGTTTGAAACAGTTTTCATGGTTGGCTTTATTTATGACCATTTTGCTTTGAATCTTATGCTACCCAACCTGTGTTTGTGTATGGTACACAAAAGATTTGGAGGTGTATTCACTTTGAGATTATCTGGAAATTGTTATTTTATCAAGAAAATATCTTATATCTATGGTAGTTTGATCTAACGGTGTTCTTTTTATATGGAAATGTGTTAAACTTATGTACATGCATTACTTTATTATTAAGTATTTCACTTTGTTACTAACTGTTAAAATGGTGTTCCTTTCTCTACTGTACTTAACTACAAATGAAAGATTTCCCTGTGGAGATTTGTAAATAACATTTGACAGCATTGACAAGTATTAATGAAACTTCTAAGAAATGTCTTGAGCTTTGCGGACCTGAGTATGATTGCATGAACTCATTTCAACGAACTTGCTTTAGTTTTCAATAGTGACATAAATAAATAAATGAAGAGCCGCTATGTTTAACCCTTTCAGAGCTGGAACCGAATGTTAAAGGCCTTTGCAAACAGTTAGGATCCAGGTGAGATGCCACAGAACGTGGCGTCTCAGCAGGGTCCAAACTGTTTGCTATTTTGATAGTATTTTGATAGTATTCTTAGAAAAAAAAAATCGAAGAAAATTCTAATTTTAGAAATTCAGCAGACAACATTTTAGCAGACAACAAATTTCCCAGCATGCAAAGGGTTAACTAATATGTATTTAGGCAGCAGCTGAGTATTCTCTATTATTGAGTATTATAAATAGTGAGAAATAGCAGCTTCATTTTTTAGTATTATTGTATTTTTGCTAACTGGGCTACTACATGGAAATAACTCACATAAAATATTATGAAGTTGTTTGTGTGTGTTTTTTCATAGTTTTGATTTGAATATTCAGATACAGGTTTATTATACATGTTTGAGAACAAACAAATCCAAATGTTATTTGATTGAAAAAAGAACATCATCAGCTTCATCTGTAACTTAATTGTGTGTTGTGTATGGTTTATATATTTGTGTGTGCTACATGTATGTATGATCTATGTGGTATTTTTGCCTTTTTATCTGGGCAAGGAGTATTTCATGTCATTTAAGCCTTTACGACTTAAATACGTATTTTCATTCATTTGTAGTCCCTTAGAAAGTCATATTTAATTTAAGATCTTTCTTACTAGATTCAAGTTTTAAAGGCTTCATTTCCAAACCTAAGATACTGATAAGCACCAAACATCATAAAACCTGAAGAGACTGCGAGTGACTCGCAGGCTGTTCTGGTTTTATGCTGTTTGCACATAGCCATTTTCACTTTGCTTCTAAGAGGGAAAGGGTTTATGTCCATGTTAAAATGTCTTATTATATAAAGTATTGATTGTGCAATTGTTTATTATTGTTTTACTGTTTTCATATAACTGTGAGTTTAATCAAGGAGTATTAACAGGTTAATTTAAAAATAACGTATGTGTTTGTATTTTGTTTAATTGGGAATTTTAGAATATGACAATTTTTGATGTTACATATTTAAACAAGAGTGCTTCAGTGTATTACTGGTATTTATTTATTTTTCTTTGACAAGCCTTCAATATTATATCAAACTCTTTCTTGTAATTCCGGCCGAAAAGGCATTAAATACTAGCACATATATTAACATGATGTGTTTATGTGTCCAGTCTATAGCCCTTTTAGCTCATGTTTGTCTGAATACCTGTAAACAGTATTCTTAGTTGTGGGTGTTCTCATGCCAAGATAATTTGACTACAAGGAAAATCAAAGTTTTTACAAATAGAAACATAGAATTTAGAAAGATTGTTTTATGTTTTTCTATTTTAAATGCTTGTTTTGTGTTAAATTGTTATGTGATTAACATGTTATGTTTACTGATATGTGACTTGTTTATCCCTGCTTAGATTTGCGTAGGATAGTTAATAGTTACTTCTGTTTAAAACGATTTTGTATTAACTCTTCCCATTTGTTTTTACATATTTTTGTTAAATAAATTCTTTTTAAAACCTATTATTTCTTTTGTCCTTCTGTCTACATCGTTAATGACCTACTATATTTTGTTTCCATTTGAGCAACATATTTGCATGTCGGATATCTCAAGTGATACTTATATTGTAAAAAGGTTTTTAAGTAAAAGTAAAACTATTTTACTAACCAAAGATTTAGTGAAACTGTGCCCTTGCTGAAGTGTTATTTTCATGTTTAGCTAAATCTGTGTTTTTGTTTTTCATATAATATCGGAAATTTACCAAACACGTAAAACGTGAAACACAGTTCCGATTTATATCATATCGTAAATCAATAGAAGTTTACAAATTCATATATATTCACGATAGATTAATAAAGTATGTGTTTCTGAAAAGATCAGATATCACGCGACACCTTCAAATAACAAGTGACAATCAAGACCTTATTCATGCTGAGTTGTTTTACTCTTCAAAGAATGCAGATGAAAATTGTTTCTATTAATCACATTAAAAACTATCATGTGATGAACAGATCGATAACAAAAACTTTTTAAATCTTCAAAGATATTCGATAAAATCGTTTGGCTTCCCTGTTTTGTTCATCAGTACCATAATGGCGGCGCTTGCGAATATTCAGGGGGCCCGGGCTATAATTACTTCTGGGATTGTCTACACATGTACGCGTACTAGTAAACATGCTGATCGCATTTTGAGCAAGGTAAATTTGCGAATAATTTCATGGTTAAAATATTCGGAAATGGTTACATGAACCTCACAGGACTCGCATGATCTCGACATTTATAGACTGGTTATGATTTCAACGCTTCTCGTCACGAAAATGGCATCTGTAAGCGTCAAAGTGAGGAAATCATATGTAGATGGAATTGAAAGAAAACGCTCGATATGTTTTGAGATCAGATAGCCTAGCTGAATCAAACTACCTTGTACTATTCCTTAGGGAGTTCCGTAAACGAGATCGCACGTATTGAGTCGGGTAAAACAACTTGTCATAAACGGCAATATCAGCTGAGTCATACAAAAAGTATGGCAAAGGGTATGTGTTCGTACGCATTGACCGCTTTAGGAAAACGTGTTTGAAGTATCTAAGTATACTTTATAAAATGGAGATTTTCACAGATTTTCCAAAGATGTTTACCGTAAATAATAATTATTTTTGGACTGGCGAATTGACAATTGTTGAACATTCTGTCATCGGTTCCAAAACGGTAGCAAAGGTTGCGAAATACCACGCACTTCTTAAACATAAGTACTATACACCATGACGCTCCTTTTTCTATGAGCAGAGAAATTAAATAAGTGGGTTAATATACATTCAAACGCGACCCGCGACTTGTTTTCGGACAGGAAAGTGTATTTGATATAGCATGCAACAAACCATGGACGGAGCCTCGTGTTTGTAAAATAAATTCGAACAATTCGTTTAGTAATAAGCACGTTTTTAAATGCTCGATCTAGAAGCCTTGACATATCATTTCTACATTATGCATCACAATTTAATACATTATTCATACTGGTCGTGTATGCAAGTTTCCAAAATATGTTAACACTTAGTCAATTCGTCATCTAGTTAAGCAGTAGTTATCATATTCTTCACAACATGTAACAGCACATAACCAAAGTTTTGTCGTTCGGATGCCTGTTATCAAACCACTCGGGGTTCAATTCCTTCACATCGGAAATCCAAACAATAAGTTTTTACCGCATTAAGCAATACAATATTGCGTTGTGGCCCGGAAAGCCTCTCGATCGGCTCGATTTTCTGGCACGGGAAGCCCAGTCGTCGAACTGAATCGCTTGATATATCACATTTCTCTTCTCGAGTGGATACGACTTATTAAAGGCTATACTTTTACAAAATTGAATCGTGTATGTGTGTCCTTATTTTAGCTGTAACTATTTCATTTTTAAATATTTCTGCACATAATTGTGTGTTTTTGGCTATAAGCGAAAGTTGAAAGATAAAAAATTGCTATCAAATGAATAAATTTCAATACCAGGGCTCAGTGAACCAAGAAGCAACTATTCCGAGTCAATGGACAGGGACGGAAAAATACTTATTGACTGGTTCATCCACTTGAATCTTTGTGTGTGTTTTCATTACGTACTGTAAACACATTGTCACCAATATGTTTTCATTATTTCTTAAATTCATGAACGCGATCTTTATTACTGACGGATTTATACATGTACATATTTGATTAATGTACAAATATGTAGCCGATAGCGTTAGTCCAAATAATTACGTTAAAAGTCCCCCTTCGCCTTTGATATTTACATCAAATAGTATGACATTTACATTTTTACTATCAATACTTTTAACAAGAGTTAAATTCATTTTACTGAGAAAAATAAAAAATGTTAATCGACGACTAGGCCTCCCGTGCCAGAAAAATGAGCGGATCGAGAGGCTCTCCGTGTCACAACGAAAGCGAAAGTAGGCATTTTTTAAGTAAAATTGATGAAAATTACTATATAGCGTACATTGAACGTAAAGGTTAGTTATCATAGAGATGATATCAATGACACTAGATATTTGACATAATACGGAAAAGCTATGTTTAAAAGTCATCAAAGTGGCATTTATGCACGATTGTTCCACCACCCTCGTCATCATTCCATCTTCGATAGAGTTTGTGATAAGTGTTTCGACCTGCGGAATACTGTGAACCTGTATCTGGATATATGCTTCAACTCATGGACCACCTCTTTTTGCGCACAAATGTGTTTACGGGTTTTAATTTTAGATTTTCTTGCCTGTTTGTGAATAACGATCATCCATTTTTCTTGTTTATGACAGAGAGGCAGCGAAGAATGAACAGAGAGGCAGCATTTTGGCAGAAAAGCCAGAGGCGTATCCAGAAATTTTTTAGAGGGGGGCTCAACAGGGGAGGGTGCGGGAGGGGTGCTCCTTCCGTCGACGATTTTTTTTTTGAATTGGCACCTTGAAATAATGCGATTTCCTGCTATCTTATCAGCATTTTGCATGATAAAAGTGCATGTAAAACAAATAAGAACTTGAGTTCACACATCAAGTGTGACAGACACACGGACAGACAGACACACATGGGTAAATCCAATGTCTCTCAAACCACTTAAGTGGTGGGAGACATTATCTTTATAAATAACTTTTTTAACAGAGTAAGATGGGTGGACCTCCTATTTAACCATGCTGGATATCCTACTAGGTCAACTTAGGTACAACATTAAAATGTTTATGTCCATGTCCCTATGAATGGAAAGCAGGCACACAGCGGATAACATGTTCTGACCCATTGATGATCTTAGTTTTGTCTTAACAAGTGCTTTGGAACTGATACTCCTTTCACACTCGCATGATGTAACAGGGAACACACATGATATGGACAAAACAGTGTCAATGGTGGGGTACAGCTGGGAATAACAATGTGCAACAGAGCCCTGAAGGGTAGTAGGTGGGTTGGGTACACCTTTCCACCTAGCCTGCCATATAAAGTGCAACTCAGCAGGGAGGGACTGAGGGGAAGGGAGATCATCAATGAACCATTCAAGGTCACTAGCACTGACAGGAGAGGCGCACATTTGTTCAGGTATAAACTTCAATCACATGGCTGCCTTAGTCTGCAAATCACTGAATCGGGTGTCCATTCCGTTCACAAAAGTGTTAACAAAGGGAGTCGTTAGGTTTCTGTGTAGTTTAATTCGGGTGTTGCTGCCTCGATGTTGTCACGCTTTAAGAAAATGATTTAGTTTCATATAGAAAAGCAATTCTTCATTTTTGAGTCTTTTTTAATTTTAAAAAGTATGGATGTACATCAAAGCAGTAAGCCCGATTTGTAAAAAAAAATAAAATAAAAAAATAATAATTGCCATTCATTAAGTGTGCAGTTGAATTTCGCTGGCAATAACTTGTTACTCAAAAGGATTATCACTCTAAAGAGCTTATACCAATTAAATTCATCAAGTTGAAAGATATTACCGAAAAAATAATTATGATTGTTCATTGCGTTCGTCTAAACTCTTTAATTGCTACAAATTGAAATATTGTTTTTCACAAGTCTCATGCAGCAGCCATTTGTAAACATTTATCTATAGCTTAAATGTATGGATGAATTTCATTAGTTGAATGTATCTTCATCTGCCAATCAAATAGCGCAGTTTATTACTTACAGTCAATGAAGCGTTTAGCTGACGAAGGTTAGATCGTCTGTACACATGCCTGGGGGCAAATCACACAAATCGACAGCTGTTAATGGCTTAATTAGGGACATATGAAAGGAAATACACAAGTGGATTGAAACTGTAAGGGGCTCATTTTTATTAAAAATCGTGTCTAGCCAGCCAGCTGGGGGGGGCTTTAGCCCCCTAGCCCCCCACCTAAATACGCCCCTGAAAAGCCACCGATATTTATCTACACCGTGCCTACTGAATCGCTGGGCAGAATTTGACAAAATTTCACGTGAAAGTTCCAAAAAAAATACCGGTACGTTACGATTTTTTTGTATTATTTCTTCATAAATGGGGGAATAGAGGAATGATAAACAGAAAACATGTTACAGTCCTATCGTTTTGTAATATATCATAATAAAATTAATTGTATAAAAATGCGTGTGTTATATTCCAAAAGGGACTTGGATTTTCTTTTACAATTTCCGGTGAATGACAATTTTTCTTTAACCAATACGAAGTAAAACGTTTAAACGACACTTCACGCACATGCATTAAACCCCTTTTCCACACAGCACGGTCCACAAATATTACTAATACTCCAAAGCATGCCCGGGCGTTAGCTTTGACGAAACCTTTTGAGAACCACATTTATTAGTTAATGTTGTTTTTAATTGTTTTATAAATTATGAAACAACTATCCCGCCATGTTGTTTTATCATTCAATGAAGACCATAAAAAACTATGAACTAGTAGATACAGGTGGTGTTTTCAACATGCCGTGTCCATATATATCGAAACTATGAACTAGAAGATACAGGTGGTGTTTTCAAAATGACCTGTCCATATATATCGATCATGTATGACATTTTAATTAATGGTAAATTATACTTGGGGGAAAATGTGTGGCAAATACGATTTGAAAGGCAATTGTACGGTGGCATAGAGGTGACATTCACTCCTCTTTTTTTAAATTGCACTCCTCTTTTTTCTATCTCGTGGCCACGACTTAGTAACTCGTTGTTAAGAGTTAGCTATGTCGTGGCCACGTGATAAAAAAGAGGAGTGCAAAAATAAATAAAAGAGGAGTGCAATTAAAAAAAGAGAAGTGCTTTAAATAAAGGAATGGTGCAATAAACAAAAGAGGAGAGAATTTCAAGATCTCGAGATCCCGACTTAGCTAACACGTGGCCACGAGTTAGTCAGCCAATCAAATTGTTCCATATGGTCGTTCATGTTGATCTTTATAAAAAGGGAAATACGCATCAACAAAATAGGAGAGAATTTTAGCTATCTCGAGATCCCGACTTAGCTAAGTCGTGGCCACGAGTTAGTCAGCCAATCAAATTGTTCCATATGGTCGTCCTAGGTGATCTTTATACAAAGGGAAGTAATCATCACATTAAAAGCCCGCTTCGGCCAGCTAAATATATGTGTACAGAATATTTACACATGTTACACACAATTTGATTGGCTGACTAACTCGGGATCTCGAGATCTCAAAATTCTCCCCTCTTTTGTTTAATGCACCCCTCCTTTATTAACTGCACCGCTCTTTTTTAATTGCACTTCTCTTTTATTTAGTTTTGCACTCCTCTTTTTCTATCTCGTGGCAATGACATAGCTAACTCGTGACCACGAGTTACTAAAAAGAGGAGTGAATGTCACCTCTATGCCACCTTACAATTGCAATGATTAAAGCCTCCCACTTTTTGAGAAATGAATATGTATACAAAGTCATGTGTGACAAATTATCGATTATCATTGTAAGTAACTCCATGCTAGATTGCAAATTACTCACCTCATTTAATGCACTTACCTCATTTAATGCATTTCAAAGTAATGACAAGTAGACGAGCGGATAATCATAATTTCATTTTACCGATATCCCCACTTGTGAGTTTGAGCAATTGAAATGTTAAATTAATGTTATATACAGTAACACAAAAACAGTTTCCACATGTCTGTTTATATATTGATCTCGATCTAAGAAAACTGGGCTTAATACATGTGCGTAAAGTGTCATCCCAGATTAGCCTGTGCAGTCCGCACCTCACGCACATGCATTAAGCCCAGTTTTCTCAGAACACGACTCTATTGATCTTTTATTTTAACCCTAATGCGCACTTCCCGAAAAAATCTTTCCTTATCATCACGCGAACAGTTGGCACTTACATTTTCTACTAGACGTTTATTTAGTGTATCTATCTTTAATGAACGTATTCGCATTATAGTTGTGTTTTTTCTTCTTCTTATTATCATAATTTGCAACAGTTCTAAATAGTATAGTTATGTTATTAAATATTGTATGCCATGTTAATCAAAAATAAGAAAAGTTGCTAGCAAGTCACTATAAATCGTTGTTCAACTAACCACACACGGGTCTTGAATCATTTACATGTATATATATCATATTAACCTATTGGAACGCGTCAATATTACGACGACCATGCTTACTTTATTTGCTGCAAGTTTTTATTCAGAAAAAACAGTTAAATGAAAATTCTCCTCTGCCAAAAAATAATATTGTTCGCATAAAAAATCGCCGATTCTCTTTAAGTGATTAAATTGTAATAGGCGTCAAGAGGTTCAAACCATGTGAGAGTTCTTTTAGGTAAGTTCGCAAGTAATTTATAATGGTCTTTATTCTTGGTGTTAAGTTCAAACAATAGGTTATCGAATACTACGGAAAAGTCTTTCAAAAAAGTACATCTAGTCTGCTGTCGTTCGGCACGGACAAGGGAGAACAATCTGTGATAGTGGTTTGTAACCTATTTTCTTTCTGGTCTGTTCGGAATTTTGTCACGTGACCTGACGCCCATTTTGTTTACCAAATCGATATGAAAAATGAAAATACATTGACATCTCTTCAGTTTAAACCCAGACATAGTTGAAATAAATTGATTATAAAAATGTCGTTATGTGTATATAAAATTCAGCAACGATGTTTATATACAAGATTTGTGGAGTATAGTTTAAAAAAACTGTAAACGTGAGTATTTTGTACATGTTAAACCGAGAAAAGTAAAGAAAAGTAGAAAATCAGGATGTCGACATTCATTGAAGTGCGACCATCGTCACACGTTTACCATGGTTAAATGGTGTTTCAAAATAAAATGGGAGAGGTTAAAACATTTTTTTGTATCTGTGTTTTATCTTAAGAGCTGTTTAAAGTTTAATTTATGTATCATGATTGATTGTCGTATTATGCCTAAATTAGGACCAGTCATCAGCCTTTCTGAAAAGGAAAGTACAGAAGAATGAAAGGATGATTTCTGGGAATAAATATATGCATTTTCTAAAATAAGGAAATTCCAGAACCAGTGCTATCCACAGGATCTGTGGTGCGTTATAACTCAAATAAAAACAGCATCAAAAGACGTCATTTGGTTCGCTATGACTATTCAAGAAAATCCCCCAGTCATTTAAAAATATATAATATATTGTTTAATTGTTTTATAACTTTTCCGCATAGATAGTAAAATCCCGACTCGAACAAGTACCCCAATACATCCGTTTCAACCCGACTGTATTACTGTATACTTACTACTTTTCAAGTTTTTTATTTATTACCCGATAATCCTGTTTATTCCGATTTTATAAATCACTTTCTGGTAAATACTGACGATAAAAGCTCTCAATTAATTCTTTAACACAAACCTTGCCGTTTTTCTATTGTATCAAATAAGATTTTAGTGACTATTTTACCCTTTATTTATATTTTACCCTTTCCCGCATAGATACCCATAATCCCGTCTCGATCAATTCCTTAATATATCCGTATCAACCATACCTTCTATCTATTACTGCATACTTACTACTTTTCCAGTCGCTACTCATTACCCCATAATCCTGTATATTCCAGTTTTAAAGCAAATTCTGGTAAATATTTACGATAAAAGTGCTTTAGAATTAAAAAAAAAATTCACCATATTTTCTTAAGTATCAAATAAATTTTGGCATGTGTTACTATTTAAAGATGTGATGAAATATCCTCCAATCAGGGCGTTTTTTTCCACAGAACACGCGTAAATCGCCTGACACGATGTTCATGTTTTTATACAGCACAAAATACATCCACACTTTCCATGCGACGTTCTACATGTCTGCATATTTTTGCGCGCGCTTTTTATAGAGACAAAGGATAATACACTGTTTATTTGACGCTACAATTTGTTAATGTTGCGTTAGCATTAAAATTCGGAAGCGTGTTTCGGATTACAAATTGATAATGCTCATTTGAAAATCGAACGAAACATTTACAGTTGTGCGTAATTAATTCAACGATTATTTGTTACAGCCCATTACGTGTCTAATAAATGTCAGAAAAACGAGGTTAATCAGTTCTATAAATGGACATGATGAAATAAACATGTACTGGAATTAAATTGTTATCGCATAATTGTTACCGGGAGTAATTTGCACAACTTACTTGCTACAAGTAAGTAATTGCTTACCACTTGCAATTAATTTCTCGTATAAATGATGTGTCATGAGTAACACTTGTTTACAGTAAAAAGGTGTGATGATGATGCCCGAAACGGCGAAACCGTCTTTTATGTACTGTTCTAGTTACCGGTTTTATATTACGTGAATGGAACAATTCCTTTCTAATCAAGCTGCGATAAACTCTTACTTCGTGCCCGAAGTCAATTAAAAATAATTGTCTATAGTTAACCCCGCCCTCATAAGCATTTACGTAACCGATTGGACGATGAACATCACAGTTTGACGACTGGAAAGTTACCTAAGAGTTTCCTGTGATACATCCTTGCCAGAATAAATGACTGTGTAATGTGGCTAGAATAATCGATACGCGCGTCATGCTATGTCCTATTAGTGGATTATATATGACCCCATGTGGTGTTTATGGGGATTACATGCGAAAGTAGGTACCAAGTGCTCTTTTAAAACAGGGAATATTGATACACTGATAGAGAAACTTGATTTTTCTTGATATTCTCCATTTTCTTTTACTGTAAAAATACACTGATCGGAAAATTTCAAGCGCCCCGGGGACTCTGATTTCGAAATTCAAGCGCCCCGGCGAGGGTCCGTTAAATGGCCTGTGGAAAACCCTGAAAATGTGTCTAGAAATATTTGGATCAGAGCTCCAGATAAGGGTCGTATTTTCGTAATTACGAATTATTTTCAAGTCTGTTACGTATTTATTTTAAAATCTTGTCGTACCATTAAGAATTACAAAATCAAGTTACGAATATTATTATGCCCCCCTTCGAAGAAGAGTGGGTATATTGCTTTGCTCATGTCGGTCTGTCATTCGGTCCGTCCACCAGGTGGTTGTCAGACGATAACTCAAGAACGCTAAGGCCTAGGATCATGAAACTTCATAGGTACATTGATCATGACTCGCAGATGACCCCTATTGATTTTGAGGTCACTAGGTCAAAAGTCAAGGTCACGGTTACCAGAAATAGTAAAATGGTTTTTGAATGATAACTCAAGAAAGCATACGCCTAGGATCATGAAACTTCATGGGTAGATTGATCATGACTTGCAGATGACCCCTATTGATTTTGAGGTCACTAGGTCAAAGGTCAAGGTCACGGTCACCCGAAATCGTAAAATGGTTTCCGGATGATAACTCAAGAACGCATACGCCTAGGATCATGAAACTTCATGGGTAGATTGAATCGACGCAGATGACCCCTATTGATTTTGAGGTCAAAGGTCAAGGTCGAGGTGACCCGAAATAGTAAAATGGTTTATGGATGATAACTCAAGAACGTATATGCCTAGGATCTTGAAACTTCATAGGTAGATTAATCATGACTTGCAGATTACCCCTATTGATTTTGAGGTCACAAGGTCAAAGGTCAAGGTCACGGTGACTCGAAATAGTAAAATGATTTTCGGATGATAACTCAAGAACGCTTTTGCCTAGGATCATGACACTTCATAGGTACATTGATCGTGACCCGCAGATGACCCCTATTGATTTTCAGGTCACTAGGTCAAAGGTCAAGGTCACGGTGACAAAAATCGTATTCACACAATGGCTGCCACTTCAGCGGACAGCCCATATGGGGGGCATGCATGTTTTACAAACAGCCCTTGTTTTTACATCGGTTCGTATCGATTTTTATCGATTTCTTTTCGCGTATTAAAGATCTTTGCGGTGCGTTTATAGAATGGTTATCGGGTTTGTTTAACAAAGCACATTTTTTCCAATAAAAGCGACATATACAGTCTATTTGTTAAAAAAACAATGGCGGCGCCCAGAGAGCGTCCTAAAAAAACTGCAAAGCGTCCAAAAAACGCTTTTAACACATTGTACGCAAAGTTAGCCGAAATTAAATGTTTAGAAAGATATTATAGAAATGATCTAATACGATGTTGTATGTTCAGTTTCCGACACAGTCGGAAAAGCTAAACAAAAACGCGACACGACGGGTCCAAATTTAAACACACAAAAAAAAAACGAGTGGAAGGGACAAGTCCCGTGGCTTATCGTTGAAAAGATTGAAGGGGAGACCCGTTTTAATTGTGAAATATGTAAAAATTCATCTAAGGCATGCAATCTAAGCACATTTTGGGCATATGAAGGTATTTGAAAAATAAAATTGTATAATACTGAAAAGACACTGTTGAACTCGTATTAATAAAGTTGCTAGTACAGTCAAACCTGAATTCAGCGGTCAGTCAAGGGAAATGATCAAAGTGACCATTGTCCACAGGTGACCGTTGAATTCGGATCACAATTTTAAGAAGGTTGGCCAGTTGGTAGTATTACTACGTCGTTACCCCACCCAGTCGTTTGCATACAGTGTAAAACAAATGCTCATTGCATTAACAAAGCATAATAACAGCATTAACTTACGCGTGCATATTGAATAATAGAGAATAATATCTTTAAGATTGATTTTATTTCATAATGTTAAATTAAACAATGACTTTATCAACGCTGGTATAATTGTTTTCTCATGCATCTCATTCATTCAGTAAATAACGTCCGTAAAAGTCTAAAAAGCGGATTCGGTGTCATAAACCGATAGTACGGTGTAATTGTACCGTTCTAATTCAAAGAAATAGCGGTCATTTAATTTCGCGATAATTACTTTCAACAAGTCATAAACTCTGATAAATTTTCTTTAGAAGATACACCCACAATTATCCCCGGAAAAGAAACCTTCTCAACACCTTATAATTTGTTTACTCGCAGCGGGCCGCTTTTATAATATCATAGACAATTACCGCTTTCAGACGCTTTAAATGTTGCAAATCAGTCCATGTTTTGCCATTAAAGCTAATCACTAATCCTCTTATCGCCTTCTTATCAAAACACTCGCCAGCTTAATGTTGTTTTAACACTTAATCAGCGATACAGACCAATTGACTTTGTCACGCGCTAATGCGTTATGCATGCAGACGATAATTGCTATTAATAAACATTGTTATTGTTAATGTCACCTGTTTAAAGTGATATTATGGGCATCTAACAGTTTATAGCTGGCCATTGCAACCGTTGTTTATTTTTGGTATTTTCACTTCATATACAATGTACACTTATATTTGTTAATTCAGCATCAACATACTAAAACAATATCCCGGAGAGAGAAAAAAATGCATTTGAATATCAACCGTCTTTTGGTTAAACAACTGATCATGCATGTACGATGTGGACCTAAATTTAGTTTAAGTGCAGATTCGTTCATACGACACAAAGACACAATTTTGTTTTACGGATCATTTCGGCTTAGAGGAGTGGGTTAGTCATGTAAAATAACGAATATAAAATATATTTTTAATAAACAACTGGTAGCAAAATGAGTTGCAGACAATTGGTGTTTTACAATTAAAATGAAAATTCAATTATATTGGTGGAACAATTTTACATACCGGTCATGGATGCACAAATTGTTTGTTTACTCGCAGCGGGCCGCTTTTATAGTATCAAAGACAATTACCGCTATCAGACGCTTTTACCGCAAAATAGACGGACACATGATGTGCTGTGTTTTTAATTTTCGCTACTCGAGACGACTCGAGACGACTGACGCGTGACCGTTGATTTCAGGTCAAACATGAATTTCAGAGTGGAATGTAGTGGCCGTTGGCCGTTATGGACAGAAGGCTGTTGAATTCAAGTGTAATTTAGAGTGTTTTTCGTCGGGGGGATTCCAGACTGACCGTTGTCTGCAGGTGACCGGTAAATTCAGGTGGCCGTTAGGTCAGTTTCGACTGTATGTTTATTTTGATTTTTTTGCATGAAAATAACCATTATTATTTATTTTTAGGTCATTTCTAAAAAATAAGAATTATTTTCCAAAACTTAGTAGTAACTTTAAGAATAAAATTTCAGAGTTAAGAATTCTTTTTAAAAATCTGGTAGTAATTTAAGAATTTCACAAAACCTTATCTGGAGCTCTGATTTGGATATTCACATGATTATTTGTCCATGTGAGTCAATGAAATATATTCCGTATCCTTTACAATTACCTATTTATGAGCTGTTTTTCAATTAGGTAATTAATTAAATAATTAATCACTGAATTATATAACAATACCTTATTCACACACTATTTTGGAGATTTAGGCAGACATAAACATTACAGGCAGACTTGAAAAGGGGCAGTGTGAACTTTTTAGCTCGGCTGTTTTCAGAGAAAACCCGAGGTATTGTCATAGCCAGTTCATCATGTTGTGTCGTTCGCAATCCGGCTACTAAAACTTCGACATTTTGCTCTAAAATCAAAGTGCTTTCACCTACAACTTTGAAACTTCATATGTAGATGCACCTTGATGAGTTCTACACGCCACACCCATTTTTGGGTCACTAGGTCAAATGTCAAGGTCACTGTGACCTTTAAGTAATAATAAAAAATTCTGACAAGCTTTCATTTATTAAAATAATACACCGGCAGCCAAGCGTTGGTACCCGTAATGCGGTGCTCTAGTTTGTCAAATCTGTGATGGTAGACGTTACACACTTTATGTGTCTTACTATGTGGTTTTCACTAGAGAACTTATACTCAATCGTCCAATAAACATTAACCATATATTAAATGAGGTACTTTTTATTAAAAATGATTTGATGTTATTATAAAGTATCACTGCTTGTTATTCTACAAAATTGTCAACAACAAAAAATACCAATAAAACAAGGCTGGTGTGTGTTTTTAAAAAGAATTGTAAAAAATGCAATAAGGGATAATAAGGATGAGTATTTGTTAAAAAGAGTGGAGCATAAAAATGGAAAGGGGTCCACAAATAAAAGAGTGGGGCAAAAAAAATCGAAAGGGGTCCACAAATAAAAGAGTGGAGCATAAAAATCGAAAGGGGTCCACAAATAAAAGAGTGGAGCATAAAAATCGAAAGGGGTCGACAAATAAAAGAGTGGAGCATAAAAATGGAAAGGGGCCCACAAATAAAAGAGTGGGGCAAAAATAATCGAAGGTGACAACCCCCTCCCTTTCACATGTGTATTTCTGCTGCCTTTGTGAGAACATTCTTAAATGTGATATCTTAGTTAATTAACTCAATCACTTAATAAACTTTAAACATAATGGTTTATTTTGTATGTTGTTACAATAAATAAAAAAATCAACAATATGGGAACACTCAAATGTTTGCTAAATCTTCATGAAACTTACTCAGAATGTTGTTCAAATGATACATGTATTTGGGCCAAGTTTAAAAATGGTTAAGTTCTTATAAAAAAGAGCTGCTTGGGTTTTGATACATACATGTATATAGCCATAGTGAGACATTACCATCTCGGGACAATATAAGGTGCTTTTAGTCTTGGTCTTCTTGTTTACCATTTGTAGTTATTAAACAGGATCTATTATAAATATGTGCAGTGTTCTTATTTACTTTAACACTTGTATTCAAATGAAGTTTTAATGCAAGATAGACCAAAACACACTACGCAATGTTGACGGACAGAAGTCTGTAAAGGAAATACCATCCTCAGGGTTTTTTTTGGCCCGATTTTATAGCCAAAATTCGGCTATGTTCCCAATCCCAAAAAGTATACTTTTTTCCCAAAATGTGGCAAAAAATTCCCAAACGCCAAAAAAAAAATAAAAAAAATTTTAATCTCAATTTTAATTCAATTACATCTAACAAAGTATTATATGATTTTTTTCTTTTAATTTGAATGATTATAAAGAGTTAAATCAAATTTAGAATTTCCCTAATCAGTGGACTTTTCGTGTGGAAAAAAAGGCTAATGAATTTATTTTCCCAATGTCATGAAAATGCCGATAAAATTCCCATTTCCAAAGCCATGGGCTATCTTCCCAAAAAGTGGGAAAAAAAACCTGTCATAATCCTGTATATCATGGTGTACTTTTTGGAGTGAGTACAACATGCATGATAATTACATGTAATTGCTTTAACAGGATGGGATTTAACATTTTTGGGTTTATGTTTTTAGCTCACCTGATTGCTCAGGTGAGCTTTTGTGACCGGTCTTTGTCCGTCGTCCATTCACATTTGTTCGTAAACACTCTAGAGGCCACATTTATTGTCCGATCTTCATGAAACTTGGTTAGAAGCTTTGTCCCTATGAAATCTCTGTCGAGTTCGAAACTGGGTCGTGCCGGGTCAAAAACTAGGTCACTAGGTCAAAAAAAGAAAAAACTTGTAAACACTGTAGAAGTCACATTTCATGCCCAATCTTCATGTAACTTTGTCAAAATGTTTGTCTTAATGATATGTTGGTTGAGTTCAAAAGTGGTTCCAGTCAATTGAATAACATGGCTGCCGGGGTGGGGGGGCAGTTTTCCTTATTTGGCTATAGAGAAACCTTGTAAACACTCCAGAAGTCACAATTTTTGCCCAATTATCATGAAAGTTGGTCAAAACATTGGTTTTATTGATACATGTATCTCAGACGAGTTCGAAAATGGTCCAGATCGGTGAAAAAACATGACCGCCAGTGGGCGGGGCATTTTTCTCTGTATGTATATAGTGAAAACATGTGAACACTTTAGAAGTCACATTTTTGGCCCAATTTTCATGAAATTTGGTCAGAACATTTGTTTCCTTGATATGAGAGTTGAGTTTGAAAATGGTTCCGGTCAGTTGAATAACATGGCTGCCGTCGGGGCAGTTTTCTCATATTTATATAGTAAAAAAAAGCTTGTGAACACTCTAGAAGTCACATATTTGGCATCATGAAACTTGGTGAAAAGATTGGTTTTATATATATCACATAATTAATGCCATACTTATTGTCCTTAGATTGTCCAAATTTTCATTATATTATACAAAATCCTTTTCTAGGTCATAATATTTATTTTTGTAAGCAATGTTTGATGTTTGGTCAGGGGGGTCAACTCAAAATATAGGTCACCAGGTCAAATCTTACAAAAACAAAAACACTCCATATGCCAGAGTTTTGGTTCAATAATGATAAAACTTGACCAGGATACAGTTGTATTTGTCTGGACAATATCTAGATCAAGTTTGGCGTTTGGTAAAGATTGAATGAACCGACTCCTCTCAGGTGAGCGAACTAGGGCCATCTTGGCCCTCTTGTTTTATCATAAGTTCATCATGAAAAGCTTGTGACCTTTTGCTTTGTAGAATGTTTTCGATGCTTGTTACAAGTAATTGGTTGCTA
Organism: Dreissena polymorpha; assembly: GCF_020536995.1. Classification (NCBI taxonomy): domain Eukaryota; kingdom Metazoa; phylum Mollusca; class Bivalvia; order Myida; family Dreissenidae; genus Dreissena; species Dreissena polymorpha. The sequence continues at coordinate 208,959,569 of NC_068355.1, forward strand.
AATGACAAAAAGTGTGTGTAATATTTTTTCCCCTGTTTCTATGACTTTAATCATTTGTTAATATAATTGTGTATATTCAATGAATTTACAAAGTTTATACATGATGTTATTTATAAATTAGTATTAGTATTATCATCTATTATAAATGTTTTTGATAATTTAGTAATGATAATACCTATTATTTGTAGTCTGCACATTCATTGTACTTTAATCGTTCTCCTTTTTAAAGAGATTACCTAATTATAGTGTCCATGATGTTTCAATACAAAGTAAAATAATACACGACTTTAATCAGGCTTTTTCCACTCCATTTTGGGAAAACGCCCAGGTTTTTTTTCCACTTTTTGGGAAGATAGCCCATGGCTTTGGAATTGGGAATTTTATCGGCATTTTCATGAAATTGGGAAAATAAATTCATTAGCCAGGGTTTTTTTTCCACTTTTTGGGAAGATAGCCCATGGCTTTGGAATTGGGAATTTTATCGGCATTTTCATGAAATTGGGAAAATAAATTAATTAGCATTTTTTTCCACACGAAAAGTCCACTGATTAGGGAAATACTAAATTTGATATAACCCTTTATAATCATTCAAATTAAAAGAACAAAATCATATAATACTTTGTTAGATGTAATTGAATTAAAATTGAGATAAAATATACAATTTTTTTGGAAATTGGGAATTTTTTGCCACATTTTGGGAAAAAAGTATACTTTTTGGGATTGGGAACATAGCCGAATTTCGGCTATAAAATCGGGCCAAAAAAAACCCTGTTAGCCTTTTTTTCCACATGAAAAGTCCACTGATTAGGGAAATACTCAATTTGATATAACTCTTTATAATCATTCAAATTAAAAGAACAAAACCATATAATACTTTGTTAGATGTAATTGAATTGAAATTGAGATAAAATAAGCATTAGACATCTTTCTAAAAAAAAAAAAATTGGGATTTTTTTGCCACATTTTGGGAAAAAAGTATACTTTTTGTGATTGGGAACATAGCCGAATTTCGGCAATAAAATCGGGCCAAAAAAAACCCTGACGCCACACTGGAATTTTGGGAATTTGCGTCGTGAAAACCCCCATTTTGGGAAAAAATTAATAGCAAAATTGGCTCAATTGGGAAAAATTATTGCATATAAATAGTGTTTCTTATATTTCAAAGAAGCCGTTACCTGGTAAATAACGACTATTTGGATAACTTATTATTAAAATTTTACAAAATATTATGAACATGTGTGATAAGTGCAGGTTTTTTAATCTTAAGGTAGCGCACCTCTAATGATTTCCCGGGATTTCTTCGAAGGTTGAAGAGCCTACTATTAGGTGCCGTAGCCTAGTGGTTAAGGCGATAGACTAGAAATCTTTTGGGATATTCCCGCGCAGGTTCGAATCCTGCCGACGACGTATACTTTTTTGCGACGCGTTTTATTTATTTTCTAACGTAATTTGATTTAATATGGCATATAAGCTATATTTATTGTTAAATATGTTGCAATTTTTATGCACATTCTTCAATTATTAAAATTAAAACAACGTTATGGCGATATTGGGTGATTTACTGTTGAAAATACGAACCATGCATGTTGCATTTTTATTTTTATTTCAAAAAGTAAACGGTAAATCTGTCTATTTCTTGGTATTTTTGCTGTACATGTATATAGTGTTTCTATAAAAACTAAGTTTAAAATATGACTTAAATGATACTATTTTGAATTTTATGACACTTTGTTTTTAACCGACCCAATTTTTACTTGGCTGAAATCACTTACATTTCATGGCGCTCTTCCATAGATAAAAATTTGTAAAAAATAAATGTCTGTAAAAGAATACTTATTTCATCTTGTTTAAACTTTAAACACCTTTACAGCATCTGTACACACCAACTGCATGCCCATATTTGGAAATTTGAATGAATTATGGAACTTTTATATACCCCAGGGGTGAAAATAAACTGGACAAAAGCCGAGCGTGGGGGTGGTTTTGAAAAAATCGGTATATTTTTTTAAAAAGCATGGAAAGCCTACCTACAAATTTGCATAGAGTTCAGTGAAATGATGCTGATTGAGAAAATAATTACTTAGATTATATTTGGATATGTTCCCATTAGAGGTGCGCTACCTTAATTGACCAGTCGCCAACTCCGCCCACATTTTGTCGATCAGCCAATCAGATATCGATTTTTCACACACCCCTCAGCAACGCTTATCTGGCCGCCATTTTGTCCGACAAACAAAGCGTGTCGTTCATATGGAATGGACGTAATTTTTAAGAGTTTACACAGATTTTATATCAAATGCATGATCATAACTGTTCGATCATTATTCAAAATTGTAGGTGCTATACATACTTTATAAAAGGTTATTATTTTATCTTTATTTATTGAACATATGAACGATTAATGAGAAATCAAACACAATAAATCGTGTGTTCTATAAAAACGTGTTGTACCGTTTGATGCACAATATTATTAAGCAGTTTGGGCAACATAATAATTGCCACACGTGCTAATTAATCTCAGCGTAATTGTCGATGATTAATAAATGACAGTATGTTGCGTGGATCTCAGAATGAAGAAACATTATGGCATTGTTAGGTACTGTACACAAGAAAAGAAAACTATTTAATTACTTAAATGATTTCCAATTATATATTTATTTTCAGTGGATCATAAACAAGGGAAATCATTATAAATTGTTAACTTAAATATTGTTTTAACTAAAGTAAAAACAACAAAAAGGTGATTTCAACGCGGCTTAGCCAGCTTAAAGCGACTTCAAGTGTAAAATGTACGGCTTATAATACAATAACAACATTTATAATACAACATACATTGATACGGGGAGAAATGTGAAAATTGCAATTAACATATAAGGGCCATCTTGTTATAAATAAAGACATGCATAATAGGCTAAATGTATTCAATTCGAATGTTCGTGAATAGTACCGTGATACCAACATTTCATTTTTCGATAGTGAAATGTAACAATGTAAAAATGTAAAATGTAAAAATAAATGAAATAAAATGCATATTAGACTATCTGTTAATGAAACCACGAAATTAGGCCTGTATTAAATTATGGTTACAATCAAAATTTAATTTATATCTAAATAAAAAAATCGGTGTCTTTTTAAAAATAACACAATAAAACAAAGATCTTAACATTTGTAATAAACAAAAACCCCATCATGATATGGATGTGTCATTTGCATTTAATAAAAAATATTTTCAAAATTATATATGAATAGCCACCGGATTCACTGTCAGACGATTTAATACAAGTTCAAAATCAATATAAAATGAATGCTCATTTTTACAACGGATTTTCATCAACTTCCTATATTATGTATAAGAAACGTTTCTGATAGTCTCCCTTCTCAAAAAAGTGTGTGAAATGTACGTTTTACGTACGTTTTGCGTGCGTTAAACGTGGCGGTATTGGCACTGCGTTTTTTGTGCGCTTTTTCTTACCGAGTGAGTTTTTAACAAAAACAAACAAACAAGAAAATGTGTGCTTTTTGTGGATAAATGTGCGCTTTATGTGCGTTAAACGTTTGCTTTTTATAAGTGTGTTCAATGTGCGCTTTTATGTGCGTTAAATGTGCGTTAAACGTGCGCTTTTTATATTAGTGCGTTTTTGACTACCATTTATGTGTGTAAAATGTGCACTTTTAAGTGCGTTAAATGTGCGCTTTTTGTGAGTTAAATGTGCGCTTTTTGTGAGTTAAATGTGCGCTTTTTTTATTTAAAAAGCGCACATTTAACTCACAAAAAGCGCAGTTATAACCCACATAAAAGCGCACATGTGTGTTAAAGTGCGCTTTTATGTGCGTTAAATGTGCGTTAAACGTGCGCTTTTTATAAGTGCGTTTTTGACTGCCATTTATGTGTGTAAAATGTGCGCTTTTAAGTGCGTTAAATGTGCGCTTTTTGTGAGTTAAATGTGCGCTTTTTTATTTAAAAAGCGCACATTTAACTCACGAAAAGCGCAGTTATAACCCACATAAAAGCGCACATGTGTGTTAAATGTGCGCTTTTATGTGCGTTAAATGTGCGCTTTTTAAATAAAAAAGCGCACATTTAACTCACAAAAAGTGCACATTTAACGCACGTTAAGCGCAGTTATAACCCACACAAAACGCACAATTAATGCACATGAATGGGAGCAAAAAATGCACTCACAAAAAGCACACATGTGCGTTAAAGGTGCATCTTTTGCCTTAACAGTTGATTCAATTATATACTGTTAAAAGTTTTTTTTATTTCAGATATGCAATAAAAACCAATAATTATATAAACATATATATTTGTGTATTTTAATAATTACAAGATAATTCAATTTTATACTTTAATGTACACCAACATTTTTTAACATACATGAGTAATTAAATATCAATGGCAATTTGATGAAATAAATATAAACATAATTTGATTATAAAAAAAACAAAAAATAATAGCATACTATAATAACATGTACAGTATATACACACGAACAGCTATATACATAAGAAAGATGCATATCAATCAAGGCCTTTCAGCATTTCTTTGAGGCAGCGGAGTGCAGCTCTCATCTTTCTCTCCAAGTCTGCCACCAGCCGGTCAAACTTCTTTGCAACTATTATACTGTCATGGCCTTTGCGCGATGCGTCTCGTGCATATTCTCATTTGATCAGGTCCTGAAAGATATTTTATAATGTAAGTGTTGAATATTGCTGTTATGGTAATCTTGTTGCTATAAAAATTATAAATTTAAATCAAAACTAGTTTGTTTGCTTGTTGTTTTTGGTTGTTTATTTTGCAATTTTAAACCCCTGATCACATGTGACTTAACGCTTTTCATAAATAAATACGTTTGATACAAAATACTGTTCGAAAATGTACCAAGATACGTGGTCTCATTTTGCTGTGTGGACTGGTCGGAAGTGTGACACCTTTAAAATGCAATAACCAGTACCCTGTATAGTTTTACCTCTAAACAAACTCAGCTTTTCTTGGTCAAGGAGAGGGCGCGGTTTTCCCACTCCTGTTCTCCTCATGTCGGCCAGCTTGTGCAGGGTAAAACCTGGTATTCAAGTCCATACATCAGGTAGTCTCTCTTTTGCTCCTTTTTTTGGCAGGCGATGCGATGATGCACATTCTTTCCATGGGGTTTAACCTTTTAATTTAAAAGTTCTCATTTAATATGGGGGAAAAATCTGTTCATTAATGACCAAAAATAGGTATAAATAACTTTAAGATGACAATAACCATAAAATACAGCCATAATAATTCAAATGGTGTTGTTTTTCTTTAAAATTGCATTACATTTACTCATCCATTTACATTTCCCAGTGACAATACATAAATATGATAATGATCATAATTAATTCAATAAACTAAATAAAAAAGGGATGCAGAATTGAAAATACGAACCTGTTACAACAGACTGTTCTTCAGTATTCCAAAAATACAGGCAGTTGTTGAACTAGACCATATCACTTTATATGTCTTTAACCACCCACTTTTAATCTCCTTTATTGTTGATTTACACATTGTAGTAAATACACATTTTTTTCATCACACAATACTTCATGCTGAAAGTATTTCAAGACATTTTACACTTGAATAATAAGTCTTAATTCTAGCTTAAAGCACGGAGTGTATATTGACAGGAGATGAATCGAGTATTTGACCCTTACTTTAGTAAATTCAATCTTATGCAAAAACTATTCATCCGATTTTATTGGTTTATACGTTATCTTGTTGCTTATTAATTCCTCTTTCAAAAAAATATAACTTTTAGTATATTCCTGTTGTTATTAATGGATTTATAGCGAGTTAAACACAAGAAATACAAATTTTATGTTTTACCACCGCGCGTTTTAACGTGTCGTGGCTATCGATCTTTTACGATTAGCGTACAGCGAAGCGCCGAGGTTATACATTTTGATGTACCCACTCACGTCTTTTGTTAAATTATAGTTTCATTTCTCGGCCGATTTTGACAAATTATATATCATTAGAAAGCTTACGTTACGCAGTAAACAGATATATCAATATATATTAAGTTTTTCTTCTGATTTCGACAGCCCGGCGAGTTATAACTTTAACTTTTGCAAATATCATACCGTTTTGGAGTTTTAGAATCTAGATTTACGGTTGACATGTTCGTACTTAATACCAATTTGTAGCGTTTATATTTGGAGTTCAGTTTTAAAAATTACATCTTGCTTAGGAGAAAAGAATTCTGTATACGATAGAAAAAAAATTTGTTTAAAAACCAAAGTAATTAAGGAATGAAGGCGGGAAAATGTAGCGCGCGTTCCTAACGCACTGAACTGATGCTACGGTCTTGGCGATTATGCTTTTGTTTAGAAATCGGCCATTGAATTTCTTTTGCCATCTTATTATATTTTTTATGGAATATATTGTAGTATTTTGTTCACGAAACATATCAATAAAGCTTATTATAAATGAATCTTAATAAATTAACGATTTCAGCTCTTGTTTATAACACAGAAAGGTTGTAAAATTTATGATGAAACAGCGTATATAGCGGACCCTCTCGATATTATTCGGCTTTGCATGCATACTTGAAATAAAATGGGTGTCAAAAACATTCATCGTTTGCTGTTTATTATCAACAAGGTAATTATGTATAATTATTTGAAATGTTATTTACCTTAAATTATCAATTTATTAAAGATTCTTGAAAATCACGGTCCGTGTTACGCGGGTCATTTCGTATTTTGACATCAGGGCATCATGTCCAACTATTGAAAATCAGATTTTTTCACCGGGACGATGACGGCTTGGATTTAGACAGGCAGACAGATAGTTTATTCAGACTTAAACAACAGTACATCGTCTTCAACTCAAATATATAAATTATTTTTAGACGAATTGTTAGGTGATTACACATATAGCAGTGATGATTCTGAGAATGTTGCCATGTTTCTTATCCGTGTATTCTAGAGTCCATGGTTTGAGCATTTTTATCGCGGTGTTCAAAAAAAGATATCTCAATAATCTTGTTTATTGATAGATCTGTGGTTTTATTGCCCCTGTGTTCAGCACAAACCAATTATCTCGTTATGATCAGATACTGTGCCGACCAATACTAAATAACACTATGGTGTCATACGCCACAGCAGGGACCTATACTTGTATATTGGTCCCTAACCACAGGTGGCAATGTCTGGTCAGATTACACTTTTTATGATACCTCCATGTCTTCTCGTGGTATTAGTGGTCATTTCTTGGAGTAATGTAACGCCCAATACTCAATTTTGCGTTTATGAGATATGTAGCGTATTGAAAACATTTATAGTCATCTGCCCATACAGATTGCCATAAACTAAATACTGTATAGATGTCAGCCAGCTAAATCACAATAATTATAAGTGCTTAATACCTATACATGTACATTTTAAACATTTAAAAAATCTAATACTTAACATTTGACGTATTTAGCGGGTACCGGTAAAAAAACTCCGTCATTTCGTAGTCCTATAAAGAGTGTATGAATAATCTTTCCGAAAAATACAAATAATACAGTGTTTTAATTTAGAATTCTATATATTTATAACTCTGTTAACTTATAAGGATATTTCAATATACATGCATAGACAGTTGACCGTGATTTTCAAGAATCTTTAAATAATTTTAATTAATTTATAATATATGGTTAATAACCTTTCATATAATTTTACATAATTACCTTTTTGATAATAAACAACAAACGATGAATGTTTTGACACCCATTATATTTGAAGTATGCAAAGCCGAAAAATATCAAGAGGGTCCGCTATACATTTGTATACGCTGTTTCATCATAAAATTAACACCCTTTCTGTGTTATAATCAAGAGCTGAAATCGTAAATTTATTAAGCTTCATTAATACTTAGCTTTATGGATATGTCTCTAGAACAAAATATTTCAATATATTTCATAAAAAATATAATAATCATGGCAAAGGAAATTCAATGGCCGGTATCTAAACAAAAGCATAATCGCCAAGACCGTAGCATCAGTTCAGAGCGTTAGGAACGCGCGCTACATTTTCCCGCCTTCATTCCTTAATTACTTTAGTTTTTAAACAATTTTTTTTTCTATCGTATACAGAATTCTATTCTCCTAAGCAAGATGTTATTTTTAAAACTGAACTCCAAATATAAACGCTACAAATCGGTATAAAGTACGAACATGTCAACCGTAAATCTAGATTCTAAAACTCCAAAACGGTATGTTATTTGCAAAAGTTAAAGTTATAACTCGCCGGGCTGCCGAAATCAGAAGAAAAACTCAATATATAATGATATATCTGAAAACTACGTTACGTTAGCTTTCTAATGATATATAATTTGTCAAAATCGGCCTAGAAATGAAACTATAATTTAACAAAATACGTGAGTGAGTACATCAAATTTATAACCTCGGCGCTTCGATAAAAGATCGATAGTTACGACACGGTCACGTGACTTAGACACGACAAGATATTTGGCGTAACGGTCCCGTTTCTTATCCGTGTAATCTAGAATCCGTGCTTAAAGTCAGTTGCTGATGCTGCTTGTTCTCAAATAGATGGTGCCTGAACAAATCAAAAGTATATCAACACCCCTTAGTTAGGCTTAGATGGAGGACTGATAGGGACTGGCTATTCTCTTATCTGATACCATGCTGTGTCTAAGCCAAAAATTGCATAATTTGAGAAATACTGATAAGGCAGTCATTTCAACACCAAAATATTTATTGAATAATACACAGCACCCTTAACACATTATATTTAATTGTAAATATTTAAATATAACATGCTGAATGGTTTTAGCAAATAATATTAATAGTATAAATATTATTTTAATTGCCTTTTAAAATGTATGTTTATGGTCAATGTGGTAGACATTAATTGTATTAGGGTATAAATATCAGTATAAGAAAGTTCAAATACTTATTTATGTTGAGGAAATATAATTGATACTATCAAGCCCACATAATACTTTTGACACTTTCAATATTTTTAATTAGTTACGCACAGTCTGATTTAGGTGGAAATTTTTAGAAATGTTTGAGATTAAAACGTAAGCAATAGGTATGCATTGAAATTGTATGATAAAGTATGTAAACATTAAACAGGTTAATATGGACAACCAGTAATTATTCAAACTGCCCCTTATATTATTACAGGTTACTGAGATATATGTCTATGTTTAATCATTTGATGTAAATAAATTGTTAGAGCCTGCAACAATTTTGTTTCTTGTTCAATTTCTGTACAACATTTGCTAAACGGTTGTTAAAGACGCACTTTTTAAGAAGTGTGTTAAACATGTGTCTTTTTAGATACATCCTTTTAAAACAGATCATATGATAAAAACGCACTTATGAAATAAAAGACTAACTTATGCTTAAAAAAGACGCACATCAAAATAGAAAAACGCACTTTTGTGAGAAAAAACCCACATCTGTAAACCTTAAAACACACTTCTTAGATAAAAGACGCACTTCCTAAATAAAAGACGCACTTCTTAGATAAAAAACACACATTTTGCTCACATCTACACTCAAAAGCGCACTTACAGATGAAGAAAACACACAAAAAACGCACTTCCTAAATAAAAGACGCACTTCTTAGATAAAAAACACACATTTTGCTCACATCTACACTCAAAAGCGCACTTACAGATGAAGAAAACACACAAAAAACGCACTTTTTCACTAAAATAACGCACTTGAATAGAAAAAACGCACAAAAAGCGCACTTAAATGCACTTTTGAACACTGAAAACGCACATATTAACAAAAAACACACAATTAACGCACTTTTAAGTGCGCTAAATGTGTGTTTTGGTAAAATGTGCGTTATTAATTGACAAGGTGCAGTCTGCCGTTAACTCATTTATTTTGATTACGCCATTTTTCTCTAAAGCATTTATGATTGTATTAAAGTTTTACAAAGCAGTTTAGTTTACTGTGCAGCTTTAAATAATTTATATTATAGAAAAGAGCATGATACCTCGTTACAAATATAGTATTTCGCTCACGTAATTAAAATTAACTGGCGACTGGTCAATTAGGGGAAAAGGCTTGGCCTTTTTTGAGGTGAAAAAAAGCGCGCGAAGTGCCGGATTTTGAGGAAAATAAGGAAAGTCTTAAATAATCATTAACATATTTTACAGTTTTTAAAACAAATTCAAGGCAACAGATAATTTAATTATGCAATACTTTCTATTTTCTACACCGGATCAGGTCAACTTATATATTTTAAGGGTAAAAAAAAAAAAAAAATTTTTTTTTTTTTTTGAATTGGGAATTTTTTTTTCAATTGGGAAAAAAACAACCAGATTTGTATTGGGAATGGGGCCGAATTTCGGACCCGTGGCATAGGGCATAAAAAGCCTGTTTATATACCTTTAGAGTGCCTGTGGTATTTTGAAAAATTTGTGAAACTTGATAAATTAATCTTTTGATTTATATCTACATGTTCAAAATGATAAATATATTAAGTTATTTGCCCTGATAGACTTCACTTGTACCACTATGCTTTGGGAACTGGGTCGTTGATGATGACTGTATGACATATTCAGGCATTTTTATCCAAATACATGTGTATCCCAAAGTAACTTCTATTATGTTTCCAATAATTTCCTTTGCAAAATTATATCTCTTACAGTATGTGGTAATGAACAAATCATTATTCTTTTCCCTCTTGAGTGTTTCTTGGAATTGCGAGATATGCAAAACTTGATCAGGAAGTCAGTGTTGTATAAAATACTTCACAGGGTCTTTAATTAGCTACGTATTAGAAATTGACTAATCGATACTTACATGTAACTACATGAAGGAAGTTACTATATGTTCTGTAGAAGTATTATTCCACTAGTAACTATAAATGATTGTTCATTTAAAATGAAGTATATACTATACTTAGACTAGTAAAAATTTTGTGTGGGAACCTTTTTCAAAACCTTAAATTTCTATCTGAAAGGTTTTGAAAATTGAACAGTAGTAAATTTAATATTGAAAAAAACTTTTATTAGAGATATTTTGAAGCATTTGTTACCAAAACAACAGCAACACTAATTTCCCAATTTTAGTCAAAATGCCGCAATTGTTTCCCAATCAATTGGGACCAAGCCAAAAATTCCCAAAAAATGAAAAGACATTAACAATGAAAATGGATTAGGGTGGATAGAAATATCATTTTGTTGACATTTTTTGTTTACCTGCTTAATACAGAGTTTTTATGAGTTGCATCAACATTAGCTTTGTTGGAATAGACTATTCATATCTGATTAAATATATGTGTCCCATTACATGTATATTGAATTGCAAAGGCCATTGAACAAGTATGTGTTAACCATACCATAGGGGCAGCTAGGGCCAAAATAAAAAATAGGTCCATTCCGGTCGCCCGACCGTGTCTCCCGAATGGGCGCCGACCCTCAACTTTTTATTGGGGTCGCCAAAATTTTTTTTTTTTTTCATTTTCGTTCATTTAAGATGTAATATCAAGCAAACAAAGCATATATATACATGTTTTTCTTGTTATAAGCTTTAGTAGCCTTCCATTCTAGAACCAGAGAATATAAAAAAAATTCCCTTCCTACGGACCCTGTTTTTTTTCCAAGGTCCAAGGACACCAGAAATGGACCTTCTTTTTTTTTTGGCCTAGGGGAAGGGGGCAAAAAAGATCAGAGTGCAGCACCTTGCTATATCTGTCTAGATCTTTCCCTGTATTATATATGTTTTCATATATTAAATGTGTTTACAAAAAATGTATAATCACAATATTCCCAGAGATTTTTCTAGGCTAATTTTGGGTTGAAAGTCAGCCCTAATGGACTGTTCAAAAGGTGTATATTTTCCCTCATTATAAGTTTATAACGTGTAATCTTGAAACTCCCCTCTCAATGTAAAATTTATTTTGAAATAAAATTGAACCAAAATTTACAAAAATATAGATATTTTTGTATATTATCCAAACAATATTGCATGAAACTTATGTCTTATCAAGAATTTATAGAAAAGCATTATATTTAATGTTTATAAGAAAGAAGAATTTAAACATGTACACATGTATTCATGCTATCCTAATAAAAATTCCCCTTTTGCTGTAAAATTATGAAGGGCCCTACAAGCTTTCCCGCAAAAGTGAAAGAAAATATGGATTCAGGCCATCCTTTAAAATTCTTTTGTTTGGCATAACCCGACCGACCCACTAAAATCAGCCTGACTGAAATATTTTTTTGTCTCTTTCCAAAAAAAATTTTTTTTTGCTCGCCGAAAATTCTTTCCGCTAAATTTTTCCTTTCCGCTTTTTATCCTTTCCGGTTATTTGCGTCATTTAATTGAATGCCCTATCAAGGATATCTAGAATAGCAATGAACAAAACGCGTACTGGTATTTATTTGAGTTGCCTTATTATTTGACATATGCAAGTGCGATTAATTAGACTTTAAATACAATTAACCGCTCCTGTTTTAAACATATCCCTTTAATTAAAATACGCTGCTGTCGTTCAGGATAGTTTGGGAGTAAAAAACAAAAATTATTAATTATCACCGTTAAGTTTAATTCGGCAATCGGCAGAGATGTGTAATGTTATCGCCATATAACTAATTATTTAATTATCACTCTTTAATTCAGATTGGTAAATATTTGGTAGAAAGATAAAAAGTGGTCAGCTTAGAAATATTTATTGCCGGGTATTGTCACGTTTTTGTTTCATTTGTTTATCTCTTTACACGACTTTGCGACCGGCCGCTATTTTGAAGGCAGACTGCGATATTAAATGTGTATTCAAATTAAACAACATCTGCGCATGAATGACCCAATATTATCCGATAGCTCCACCCAATTCTCACGTTTCATTCGACAATGTCATGTGTAAGGGAGCTCAATGTTGATTGGCCAGCTACCATGTGCACTGCAATAACAATAAGGTCAAGCGGTGTATAATCGGGTACAGACCGGGTTTTGTTAACTGTTCGAATTGCAAACACTTTCATTGAAACAAAGAGACAAATATAGAAAACCAGTCCGGATTAAAATGGCGGATGTTTTCAACAAAATTTTACTAGATTTTCGCATTTTCGCAATTTAGATTTTTCTTGAGCCAAATTCTCAATATTTTCGCAAATGCCGCTAATGGCTCAAACGGCGAACGACAGCATGAGCATTGCAAACGTGTTATTATTGGAATAAATGCTCACTTTTACAGGACTCGCGTTTTTGTTCGCCATTTGCGAAAATATAGCTAATTTGGCTCAAGAAAAATATAATTTGCGAATATGCTAAAATCTCGTTAAATTTCATTGAAAACATCGGCCATTTCAATTCAGATTGTTTTTTTAAAACAATTTTCTCATTGTTTCCATGAACGTTTTGAAGCGCATATGGTAGCTGGCCAATAAACATTGAGTTCGCTATTGGGTCATTCATGCGCAGATAATGGAATACACAGTTGATATTATCGTCTGCCTGCAATATAACGGCTGATGGCAAAAGTCGTATAAAAATAAGCAAATGAAAAGAAGCGTAACACTCAATAAATTATTTTTAAGCTGATCACTTTACAACTTTCTACCATCTATCGATCTGAATTAAAGGATGATAATTTAATAATTAGTTACATGTCAAAGATGTTACACCTTTCTGTTCTTGATTGAAATTAAAATGTTATAATTACTTTGTTGTTTTTTACTCACAAACTATGATATTGTAAAGTTATATGTCAACCGAATAGTATATTAATTACGTATTTGCTAGGTTACTTGTTTTCATTTTCTGTAGTCAAACGATATGCACATTTTATTTCATGTGCAAAATGCGTACAATTTTTCGGACTCTCGTTTTCGGATAAAGTATTTTTCGTTGATTATATTATATTTTCGATGTTCTTTATACAAAAAATAGACTTACGTGATACGGACAGTGCAGAAAAATATTTACTTTCATGAGGCAGAAGACTTGGAGCTTTATTTGATAATTACCTTTCAGTTTGGTATATGTCGAAGTTCAATGTCAGAAAAAAAAATACAAAAAAAAATAAAATCCCTAAATACCTACCCACCCAAATTTACCTGGGTCTGGTTATGCCAAACAAACAATTTTTTAAGGATGGCCTCATAAATACAGTTCAGAACAACCAATGGTTAAATGCTGTTTGATATACAGAAGCGTAAAACTTGGTTTGTTGTTCTTACTGTGGTAGAGACGCACTCATGTAGCTGTAGTGTTGCCTTTAAATAAATACATGTTCTTACACCATTCATGTACATGTAGGAAGAGATTATGATGTCAATATTCTTTTGTTGTACATGTACGCAGCAGTTAGTGCATTGCAGTATTATACTTGTTGTGTCAGGTCCAGTTCATGCTTATTTATGAACATAATAAACTACGTGTAAATTGAAATAAATAACTCAAACTATTGTGCCATAGAATTTTCTAAAGACAGACCAAATTAATTTGCAAGCAATACATGTGTTGTTTTTTGTATTGTTTCCAGAGTATTTCTTAAACACACACACTTCTGTATTTTTTTTCTGAGAAAAAACAAACAATCAACAATTTCATACCTTACCATTAACTTTTATCTCAGGTTGCACATCACTTATATTATTGCATTTTCATTTCAGATGATTCGTAGACACGACAGTGAGGTGATTTCCACCACCTCAAGCACCTCGAAAACTTCAGAGCGTCGGAAGAATCGATTTTCGCTTCGGAGAATTTTTTACGCTGGTCGATCCGGACCAAGAACTCGATCTCGACTGAGCCTGAATTCAAGCTCCTCAGCCCACTCGGACTATGTGTCACAGGAGAGTTTTGATATCAACCGGAGGGTGCTAGGCGCGGTTGGTGGGTCATCATTACCATCCGGCCACAGTTCAGCGCCAGCGTCACGAAATGTTCACTCTGTTAGCTTTGTGCCTCCGTCAACTGTCAAGTTAAAAATAGAAAATGGTGTACCTGTACGGGAGTGTCCCCTCTGTCTGGTGGAATATCCGGTGGAACGTTTTCCCGATATGCAGTCATGTGAGCACAGATCGTGTTTGACATGTTTACAGATGTACCTTCGGATTGAGATTTCGGAAAGTCGTATAAATATCGCGTGTCCGGAATGCTTAGAGAAGTTTCATCCGAATGACATTAAAATGGTGCTTCAAGATGAGTCCTTGTTATCAAAGTATGAGGATTTCATGGTTCGACGGGTGCTGGTTTCGGACCCTGACGCTCGGTGGTGTCCTGCTCCAGACTGCGGGTAAGGAACTTTTAAAAGCAACAATTTAATATTTGTCTGTCACCTGGCTGGCTAGATCAGTACTTGTATGGTACCGTATAGCGCTTGACACAAAAATAAATTGCTTATACACTAATCATGTAATGATCAAATTTATTGCCAAACCTTCATGAAACTTGTTTATAACAACAAACGATGCCACGATGGGTAGTATTTTGTATAGATATGGGTTCAGTCCATCAAAAAACTTGGCACCTTGGGGCTTGAAAGTTTTGCTTATATGGCTATAGTAAAAACCTTTTGATTGCTCTACAATAAATATTTTGAACCACTATTGAAACTTCACAGAGAATTGAAAATTGTGTTGTTATGTCTGGGTTGAGTTTGAAAATGATTGTGGCTTGTTCAAAAGCATATAATAGACATGTAGCTTCCATGTGTTTGGACAGTTCTCCTTATGAGTATAGTCTGACACTTTTAAACACTAACTGCTCAAAACAGTTTAGTTCTTTCAAGCCATCTCGTTTTTCTCTTAAATACCAAGGCATACTCTTAGCTTTCACCAGAATACACTTATGCTATTACTGTACTCATTATATTTGCTGCTAATTAGTTTTAGCAGTATGTAACATGTTCCCTTGCCATGACATGTACCACTCCGGCACGCTTCATTTACTAATTGATTATTAATGATACATTGTACACATACATGTTCACATGTACCTGTACACAGGAATATAGCAGTTATGCGGCCATTGACACCATGTGAATGTGTGACCTACATGTAGTATGAATAATTGATGTTGGATGTAGTGGTAATGTGATATTTTAATGTAGGGCATGAACTAAATATCAATGACCACTACATGTGATATAATAGTATTATACAGCCTTACAGGGCCCTCTTGCCGCCAGGGGAAGCCACCCACATCCCTCATGAGGGGGAATTGTGCGTCGTTTTGGGCGAAAAGGGGAATTTAGAAGATCTTTTCACCAATCATCTGTTAATTTGATTTACATAAATATACATTTAATCAAAGGTTAGTAGCACTATACCAGCTGGCAACATAGGTATAAAATAAAATAAAATAAAAAATTAATTTTTTTTGGAGGGGGAATTTTTAGCTGAAAAAAGGGGAAAGAAGTATACTTTTTTCACAAGGGAAGTCACCGATATTCGGCGGTAAAAGTACCAAACGAGGGCCTTGTTAAATGCCTTAGTAATTCAGGATGCATATGCACCAAAGCTTTAAAGCCTTATTTCCATCATTTCAGTGCAAGAATATTTATTAAGTTGTATGCAGCATTTTGTTTATTGTTAATTTGAAGACAGGGAACGCTCTACAACAAAAGTTAGTCAAAGTTCGAAAATAAAATGATATTGCTTGAGTGAATTAAGCAGTAGATTTCTCTATATACATGTTTATGTCTCTCTCAGTATTTGAATACGGAATTTCAAGTGAAGCAGAATTCTGCCTTTTGATGCAATCATTTTCCAATTTTGTCACTTTTGACTTTATATTATCTGCCTAGCATCATTATGATGCAAATTTTACCACAAAACTACCAGTGACATAAAAATGTACTTTATTAAACAAGTTTTTTTTGTAATATATCAAAAAGATATAATATAAAGCAACATTCGTAGAGCAATCAACAAATACATGTTTTCAGAAACAAAATATCTATTATTTAGATTTTTGACCCCTAAACATTTTATTTTCCCCCTGGACATTTCAAGCATATGGTCATTTTGTTTTAAAAGCTATTTGAATCTGTGTTAACTAAATAGATTGGATTATTCTATCATGATTTTCTTTTAGTATTTCAAGGCATCAGTCACCATTTTTGGAATGGGGCTTGGTCCATTTGGATGAAGAAAAATCACGTCATCTTGACTTAGATTGGGAAATAAGTATTGTTGTGTTTTTGCTACTAAATGCTTCAAAATTCAGACAATGCTAGTTTTCCCAATCTTAAGTGCCCAAGCAGCATACCCAAAATGGAGCAAAAAATTAACTGCTTTTGCTGTGGACTTATGCAGGACTTTTTCCCATCTTTGTTAATCGGCCTTGGCCAACTCATTTTGTAAAAAAATGCGTAGCGCAATTTTCAAACTTTTGAAAATATGAGTCTCGAACTGTTAAAAATTTTGCAAAATTTAAAAAATGAGTCACAACCTTTAAAAAAGGTTAAAATTTGAGTTGCGAACTTCTTTAATTTGAAAAAAACTGCCATTTTCTGAGAAGGATAAAAAGCTCTGGTCACACCAGACATGACCAGTGCTAATTTATAATTCCAGGTATGCAGTGATTGCCACAGAGTGTGCGGGCTGTCCCAAGATCAAGTGTGAGCGGCCGGGATGCAACACGCATTTCTGTTACCACTGCAAGCAGTACTGGCACCCCAACAAGACATGTGACGCAGCCCGCAGTGAACGAGTGAACACCATAGTGGGACACCTGCTTGACATTCGTAATGGGTCGCTTACAAACAGCCACGAGTCTGACTCACAAAGTAAGCCAACTGTGCTAGCCGTTTCTTTAATGCATTGTTTTAATATCCAGGAATTTTTAAGCATCTAGGTTGTTTCTTAACATTTGCCATCATGTTTGGGAACTGAGTGTTATACTTCGCACATTGGAGAAACTTTATTATGGACATATATGGAATGGGAAGGGATTGATTTTTTGGGGAAAAATTTATGCTTGAGAGTGTACACCTAATAATGACATCTATGGACAAAAGAGCAAGAGCCACAATCCTATGACAACTGAAGTCTGTTGTTAGCGTAATTGCGCTGGCTGGTCTGGGGCTACACTTGTCACATATGGCATAGGACCCATTTTTGCATGACGTTGTTCAAATGCTTATACAAGATATATTTAAATAACAAAGACGGGCGTTTCTTGTGCAATTGTTGACACTAGATATTGATAACAGAATTGACCTTCCCAATGTGATATAACGGAATTTACCTTCCCAGTGTTACATAAGAGAATTAATCTTTCCCAGTATGATATTACAGAATATTCCTTCCCAGTTTCAGGATTGTGCTTTTATTCAACTTACATAATTTTAGAGGACTTCAATGATTGGTTCTCTTTGTGGAAACAGTCTAATGTGCTAAATTGTTAGCACTTAATAAAGTACTAAATACAATATTTTTCTGACTATGGATATTTCTGTTATGAATAAGCAGGGACATTAAACCAGTTTGATATTACATAAATTCATATAGCAGAATATTGGAGACATTGACTTATTATTATTTATAGTTCTTATTGTGTTAACTGTCCAATGTGCTAATTGTTTCTACTTGTATAATACAGGAAATAATTGTCTGTGTATTGATGGTTTATACAACAAAATAGGAGGGGCATTAATTGAACCAATTTATGTTACCGTATTTTACCATGCATAGCGCGCAGTTTTTTACCTTCAAATTTCAAAATAAAAATTTAGTGCGCGTAATACATTGACACACCGCTTTCCTGGTTGCTAAATTGCAAAAAATCCATTTCGTAATCGTAAATCTTCACAATTGCCGCCATTTTTGTTATTGCAAAAAAACTACACCCTATAATGTTATAGACTGAAGGGGCCGTTGTCGAAACAACAAATAGCGGGAAAGGTTAGGAATGAATGGGGTAGTAATAGTTTTGACAAAAATTAAAAGATGAAAAAAATGTCTTTGTTGGTGTTTTCACACTTCTTCATTGATTGTTCATTAAAAAAAATCGAGGTATATCGATCCCTGTGCGTCGCGGTATTGTTTGTTAAAGTTTTTGTTGTCATGAAAACTCGTTGATTTACAACGCAAAACGTCTTATTTGAACTGAGGCTAATTATTTCAATAATATTTCTCAACTTCGCTTTTGCTTTATTTTGATAATTTAATCCAAAGTTTAATGTTAGCATTTCCGAAAATTTGCACTCTATGTGAATTGACAGTTTGACGTCATCAAAGGAAAGCCGCTTCCTGTCTGAAGCAATAAAGCGACAAGTTTCTCGCCGACAAAATTGGCTTCCTTTGTCTAGCAATCAACATGCCGAACCAATCGTGTGTTTGTTCCTCAATGGCAATCGTCCAATTAAATAATAGCACGTGCAAAGCTCCGCCTTCGAACCTTTTGCAAAGAACGGAGGTGGAGTTCAACGGTTAATTGAGCAAGTGTTTTACGTAAGTTGAGTTCCGATTTGCCGAAATTACTAGGCCCTAAGCATTGAAACGACGAATACATTTATCAATGATTTTCCGATCTCTGCATAAATATGCTACTGTGCGAGTATACTACGTAGGTTACAAACCAACAATAGAGATATAGACTCGTTTTATTTTCTTTCAATAGAGACAAACAAATAATATTTGTCAAATGGCTTTACGCCGATAACGCCAACTGTATGGAATTGAGCGTTCGGGTGTATTGTTTGTCTTACTATAAATACTTATCAACTAGACGCAGTGAAGGAGCGAAATACCGGGTCAAACTGGATTTATTGGGGAGCATCTCTTAATGGGGAAATATTTAAGTCAATGAAAAATAAAATGGGATCCACGGACGATTTGCGTAAAATTGGACATTGAGATGTTGCGGGTCTGCAGAAGAAGATGTCATACGATGTTGTGAGCGGCAGGTAATGAAAATGTTACACTGTTCAAATGTGAGGAATAGGTAATAGTGGTTCGAATTTAACGCGCAGGGGTCTTGAAAAAACATGCGCAGCGGCAATAAGGACATAACGGTGTTTTCGAGAGAATAATCTTAAAAATTGTCAAAAATATAGTGCTATGCAACCCATGCTCCTGATCGTATAAACGCTCCCTACTTTAAAACAAAAAATTAAGCGCCCGAAAAACTCAGATTAAATGATAGCGCAATATAAGAATGGCGGCCATTTTCGGCCAAATTTTCAGGTTTTTGGTCTTGAATTTTTTTTTTTCTCCATTTTGGCTTTAAAAAATCGCATGCGCGTTATACATGGTAGCGCGCTATACATGGTAAAATACGGTATATAAAAAAAATAACTCAAAGGCTATAATGTAGGCGTTCAACAATTATGGTAACTGGTATCTGTAAGTGGAGTAAGAAGTATTACTGTATATTATCTGAGCCCTGTCATTTGAAAATTGGTCTTGTGTCATATGGGGTCAGCATACCTACAGATCAGCCTGCGCCTTTGCACAGACTGATCATGAAGAACTCTGTCCTGTAATGAGACTGCAAAACCTTGTTTTACTTAATAGCAGACAGGGTAGCTGCTGACCAGACTGCCCAACTGTACAGGCTGGTCTTGAGCTACATTTGTACTCTGGCCATATATGGCTAAGACCTATTTGCCGATGACATGGCTCACTTAATGTCCTTATATTCCACATTTCACATGATGCAGGTCATATGATATTGGTATTTACCGAGGATACCTGAATATTGAGTTGCTATTAATGGTGTCAATTTAGACAACGTTGCTCAGAAGAATTAAGTTATTTAACTGTAATTTAACAATTCTTGCCTTGCACCAGTTGACCATCAGACAGCTGCCAATCATCGTTGAGTTGACCAATCACTGGCTTATATTTGTGGTCAAGGCTTTTTTGTCTGATTACATGGTATATAGCCATTGTTTGGTTGGAGTCCAGATGGCAAAATGGTTAAATAAATGTTTATTTCCCAAATCCAGCTTTGAAATTTCCAATTGATGGCTGGATTTTTTTTAGATGTTTGAGCTTAAAAGTAAAGAAATAAAGAGTTTTAAGTTTTAATTTCCATTTAACTGATATCTTTATGGTTAGTTTTATCAGTTTTATGTTAGAGTAAAGCAAAAATCAAGCAACAATATTAGACGAATTACCAAATTCCTAATTAATGCATATATACATGTACAGTGTAGGTCATATTCACAAAATGGTTGGCAAAAGACCTGGTATTGGTAAAACAAACCCACATGGTTTCATAATCCAATTGATTTACTGTAAACCATGGACCTACAACCAACAGACTTGGCTATAAATTGTGGTCTACTGGTTAATTATACTCCCACAAACAAAGTTTAGGGGGTTATATAGGAGTGAGCTTGTCTGTCTGTCTGTCGGTCGGTCTGTCAGTCCGTATTAAGTGTTCGCTCTCTAATTCAAGTTGTTTTCATCTGATCTTCACCAAACTTGGTCATATGTTGTATCTAGATGATGTCAAGGTCGAATATGGGTCATGCCGAATCAAAAACTAGGTCACGGGGCAGGGTCCTCGCTTTGCACTTTTTACCGCCGAATATCGGCGGCTTCCTCCATGAAAAATGTATACGTTTCCCCCCTTTTTCAGCTAAAAATTCCCCCTCCAAATTTTTTTCTTTTTTCTTTCTTTTAAACCATTGTTTCCAGCTGGTATAATGCTACTAACCTTTGATTAAATGTATATTTATGTAAATCACATTAAAATATATCAATTTTAGGTGTTGAATAGTTGGTGAAAAGATCTTCTAAAATTCCTCTTTTCGCCCAAAACGACGCGAAATTCCCCTTCATGGGTGGCTTCCCCTGGCGGCAAGAGAGGGACTGCGGGGGTCACTTAGTGCCTTTTAAACATTCAGCATATTCTGTGTCAATGCGTCATGTGGCGGTATTTGTCACGTCTGTGACAAAGCTCTAGTTAGTAGTAGTTGATAAAGTATAAAACAACCAGCAAAAAATAATTTTAAGTATTTTTTTATATAGGAACTGGCTGAATAACTTCATTATGTGGAGAAAGGCTCTTGTGAAATCCTGGAAAACAAATGGGAAAACAAAGTACCATGTAACATAATGTATTGAAAATAAAACCAAGTTTGGTAGAAAACTTGTCCATCTGTAATTTAAATGGTAAATATGGAAACTGAGAATGATCATTTTCCAGAACTCACTTAAAAATGTCACTGCACTTTAGTTTCATTACAAGGCATTTTACTTTTAACGAAATTTGGACCTCTAAGTTATCCGTATAATTGAAAACATTTCGGGGGAACAAATTGAATCACTGGGAAAAGGAAATTAAAATCTGATTTTGTTTAAGATCAATACATTCTGAGCTATGCAGTTGAAGAAGCTTTTTTGAGCATATTATTGCTCTTATCTTTCAGAAGACAGCATCAAGCCATGTCCGCGATGTTCAGCCTTTATCATGAAGATGAACGATGGCTCGTGTAATCACATGACCTGTCCTGTGTGTGGTGCAGAGTTCTGTTGGCTGTGTATGAAGGAAATATCAGACTTGCACTATCTGAGGTGAGCAATCTAATATGGCGTGAACTGCTTCAGATAAGTAAATCACAGGTCTTGCTCTATGTTAGATAGTTCATGTTCTACAGTATCTCAGATAATCAAATAACATGACTTGCACAATCACAGTAAAGTGTACTATCTCAGTTAAAAAAGCACATGTTAACTGTCAGCTAAGTATACTTTATAATATGCGCCTTGTTCTGAGAAAACTGGGCTTAATGCATGTGCGTAAAGTGTCATCCCAGATAAGCCTGTGCAGTTTGCACAGGCTTATTAGAGACGACACTTTCCGCCTAAACTTGATTTTCTGTAAGGAGGGACTTCCTTGAAACTAAAAATACCATAAAACCGGAAAGTGTCGTCCCTGATTAGCACAGGCTAATCTGGGACGGCACTTTACGCACATGCATTATGCCTAGTTTTCTCAGAACGCGACTCATTTACTCCCCTTTGTGTAGTATCTAGATGTATTTGGATTGCAAAACAAGTACAGGATGTGTGCTTGGATTGTGTTGATTATTGATTTACTTATGCATGGTAAATTTTTCTTTAAAAAATTAAACATTGGGAATAATTATTCGTTGGGTTCTTAAATTTGTTGATTGGTTTATCACCAGCTCAAAAAAAATCGCAATGTCCCAAGAATGCAAATTATTTTGCAGCATTAAGAGTACCAGTTGATTTTAGGTAAACTTATTTTTTAATCTGAAATTAGAACTTTTGAGAAAGAAAAGTGTTATGTTTTACAAGGTCTGTTATAATTTGTATTGACCTTCCAAGATATGATTATATTTCATTTTTAAATTTTGAAATATATATAGTGGAGCTATCCTACTCACCCCGGCGTTTCCGTACAAATGTTAACGTTTTCGTTCTACCCCAATTATTTTCAATGTCCCTTGACATATTGCTTTCACATTTTGCATACTTGTTTACCATCATGACCCCAACCTATAAACAAGAGCAGACAACTGTATCAAGCATTTTGACAGAATTATGGCCCCTTTTATACTTAGAATATGCATATTATTGATAAATCTGTGTTAAAGTTTGCGTACTACCCCAAATATTTCCTGTGTCCCTTGACATATTGCTTTCATATTTTGCATACTTGTTTACTATCATGACCCCAATCTTTAAACAAGAGCAGACAATTCTATCAAGCATTTTGTAATAATTATGGCTCCTTTTTCACTTAGAATATGCAGCAATTGTTAAAGTTTGCATACTACCCCAAATATTTTCAATGTCCTTTAACATTAGGCTTTCATATTTTGCATACTTGTTTTCCAACATGACCCCAACCTATAAACAAAAGCAGACAACTGTATCAAGCATTTTGACAGAATTATGGCCCCTTTTATACTTAGGTAGTTTAACATTTTGCTTAAATTGCCATAACTTCTTTATTTATGATCAGATTTTATTAATACTTTGACAAAACAACACTGTCCTCTGACAGCTCTTATTTTTAGCTCACCTGATTGCTCAGGTGAGCTTTTGTGACCGGTCTTTGTCCGTCGTATGTCCGTCCGCCCGTTAACATTTGCTCGTAAACACTCTAGAGGCCACATTTCTTGTCCCATCTTCATGAAACTTGGTCAGAAGCTATGTCCCAATGAAATCTCAGCTGAGTTCGAAACTAGGTTGTGCCGGGTCAAAAACTAGGTCACTAGGTCAAAAAAAAGAAAAACCTTGTAAACACTGTGGAAGTCACATTTCATGCCCAATCTTCATGTAACTTTGTCAAAATGTTTCTCTTAATGATATCTTGGTTGAGTTCAAAAG
The DNA here is from genome assembly GCF_020536995.1 of Dreissena polymorpha. NCBI lineage: Eukaryota > Metazoa > Mollusca > Bivalvia > Myida > Dreissenidae > Dreissena > Dreissena polymorpha. The sequence continues at coordinate 208,983,837 of NC_068355.1, forward strand.
TAGTTCCGATCCGTTGAAAAACATGGCCGCCAGTGGGCAGGGCAGTTTTCCTTATTTGGCTATAGAGAAACCTTGTAAACACTCTAGAAGTCACAATTTTTGCCCAATCATCATGAAAGTTGGTCAAAACATTGGTTCAATTGATATCTCGGACGAGTTCGAAAATGGTCAAGATCAGTGAAAAAACATGGCCGCAAGTGGGCGGGGCATTTTTCTCTAAATGTTCAAGTGGCAGTTTTCCCTATTTGGCTATAGAGAAACCTTGTAAACACTCTAGAAGTAACAATTTTTGCCCAATCATCATGAAAGTTGGTCAAAACATTGGTTTTATTAATATCTCGGACGAGTTTGAAAATGGTCGGGATCGGTGAAAAAACATGGCCGCCAGTGGGCGGGGCATTTTTCTCTATATGTATATAGTGAAAACATGTGAACACAGTAGAAGTCATATTTTTGGTCCAATTTTCATGAAATTTGCTCAGAACATTTGTTTCCTTGATACGAGAGTTGAGTTCAAAAATGGTTCCGGTTAATTAAATAACATGGCTGCTGGGAGGGGGGCAGTTTTCTCATATCCCCCCCCCCTCCCCCCCGTTTCAAAGAAGAGGGGGTATATTGTTTTGCTCATGTCGGTCCGTCCACCAGATGGTTTCTGGATGATGACTCAAGAACACTTATGCCAAGGATCATGAAACTTCATAGGGACATTGATCATGACTCGCAGATGACCCCCATTGATTTTCAGGTCACTAGGTCAAAGATCAAGGTCAGGATGACCCGAAATAGTAAAATGGTTTCCGGAGGATAACTCAAGAACACTTATGCCTAGGATCATGAAACTTCATTGATACATTGATCATGACTCGCAGATGACCCCTATTGATTTTCAGGTCAGTAGGTCAAAGGTAAAGGTCATGGTGACCCAAAGCAGTAAAATGGTTTCCGGAGGATAACTCAAGAACACTTATGCCTAGGATCATGAAACTTCATTGATACATTGATCATGACTCGCAGATGACCCCTATTGATTTTCAGGTCAGTAGGTCAAAGGTAAAGGTCATGGTGACCCAAAGCAGTAAAATGGTTTCCGGATGATAACTGGAGAATGCTTATGCCTATAATCATGAAACTTCATAGATACATTGATTATGACTCGCATATAACCCCTATTGATTTTCAGGTCACTAGGTCAAAGGTCAAGGTCACGGTGACCTGAAATAGTAAAATGGTTTCTGGATGATAACTCAGGAACGCTTAACCTAGGATCATTAAACTTCATAGGTACATTGATCATAACTCGTAGATGACCCCTATTGATTTTCAGGTCACTAGGTCACGATGACCCAAAATAGTAAAATGGTTTCAGGATGATAACTCCAGAACGCTTAGGCCTAGGATCATGAAACTTCATAGGTACATTGATCATGACTTATAGATGACCCCTATTGATTTTCAGGTCACTAGGTCAAAGGTTAAGGTCATGGTGACCCGAAATTGTAAAATGGTTTCCAGATAATAACTCAAGAACGCCTATAGCTAGGATCATGAAATTTCATAGGTTCATTGATCATGACTCGAAGATGATCCCTATTGATTTTCAGGTCACTAGGTCAAAGGTCAAGGTCACGGTGACCTGAAATAAGAAAAAATGGTTTCTGGATGATAACTCAAGAACACTTATGCCTAGGATCATGAAACTTCATAGATACATTGATCATGACTCGCAGATGAAACCTATTGATTTTCAGGTCACTAGGTCAAAGGTCAAGGTCACGGTGACCCAAAGCTGTAAAATGGTTTCCGGATGATAACTCAAGAACACTTATGCCTAGGATCATGAAACTTCATAGATACATTGAGCATGACTCGCAGATAACCCCTATTGATTTTCAGGTCACTAGGTCAAAGGTCAAGGTCACGATGACCGAAATAGTTAAATGGTTTTTGGATGATAACTCAAGAACGCTTAGGCCTAGAATCATTAAACTTCAAAGGTACATTGATCATAACTCGTAGATGACCCCTATTGATTTTCAGGTCACCAGGTCAACGGTCAAGGTCACGGTGACCCGAAATAGTAAAATGGTTTCAAGATGATAACTCAAGAACGCTTATGCCTAGGATCATGAAACTTCATATGTACATTGATCATGACTTGAATATGACCCCTATTGATTTTCAGGTCACTAGGTCCAATGTCAAGGTCACAGTGACCTGAAATAGTAAAATGGTTTCTGGATGATAACTAAAGAACGCTTATGCCTAGGATCATAAAACTTCATAGGTACAATGATCATGACTCGCAGATAACCCCTATTGATTTTCAGGTCAAAGGTCAAGGTCACTGTGACCTGAAATAGTAAAATGGTTTCTGGATGATAACTCAAGAACGCTTATGCCTAGGTTCATGAAACTTCATAGGTATATTGATCATGACTCGCAGATGACCCCTATTGATTACCAGGTCACTAGGTCAAAAGTCAAGGTCACAGTGCCAAAAAACGTATCTACACAATGGCTGTCAAGGTCACGGTGACTCAACTTAGAGAAAAGGTTTCCGGATGATAACTCAAGAATGCTTACGCCTAGGATCATGAATCTTCATACGTACATTGATCATGACTTGCAGATGAAATAATGATGAAACTCGACCAGGATGTTTGTCTGGACAATATCTAGGTCAGGTTTGACATTTGGTTAAGATTGAATGAACCGACTCCTCTCAGGTGAGCGAACTAGGGCCATATTGGCCCTCTTGTTTTAAGTTAATATTAATTTGCTTTGCTATATAAATGCACAGTCAATGAGCCAATTATCAAAATACTAGTGGTGAATGTGCCGTGTGTGATTTTAGCCCATCTGGATGCACATTCTGGGGTAAGAAGCCATGGAGCCGAAAGAAGAAGATCCTCTGGCAACTGGGGACCCTTGTCGGAGCTCCTGTGGGCATTACCCTCCTAGCGGGTATAGCAGTGCCCGCCATGGTCATAGGGATACCTGTGTGGGTCGGGAAGAAGGTGAGAGTAAAAATTCTGGCGGTTTATTGCAGGTAACTGTTAAACCCACTTAAGCCTAGTGGACTCTCCCATCCTTCTAAATTGGATCAATTTATTATTAGAGTATATTTATTTCTATATTTATGCCCCCCTACGAAGAAGAGGGGGTATATTGCTTTGCACATGTCGGTCGGTCTGTCGGTAGGTCCGTCCACCAGGTGGTTTCCGGATGATAACTCAAGAACGCTTGGGCCTAGGATCATGAAACTTCATAGGTACATTGATCATGACTCGCAGATGACCCCTATTGATTTTGAGGTCACTAGGTCAAAGGTCAAGGTCACGGTGACCCGAAATAGTAAAATGGTTTCCAGATGATAACTCAGGAACGCTTAGGCCTAGGATCATGAAACTTGATAGGTAGATTGATCATGACTCGAAAATCACCCCTATTGATTGTCAGGTCACTAGGTCAAAGGTCAAGGTCACAGTGACCCGAAATAGTAAAATGGTTTCCGGATGATAACTCAAGAACGCTTAGGCCTAGGATCATGAAACTTAATAGGTACATTGATCATGACTCGCAGATGACCCCTATTGATTTTCAGGTCACTAGGTCAAAGTTCAAGGTCAGGGTGACCAGAAATAGTAAAATGGTTTCCGGATGATAACTCAAGAACGCTTATGGCTAGGATCATGAAACTTCATAGGTACATTGATCATGACTGGCAGATGACCCCTATAGATTTTGAGGTCATTAGGTCAAAGGTCAAGGTCAGGGTGACCCGAAATAGTAAAAATTGTTTCCGGATGATAACTCAAGAACGCTTATGGCTAGGATCATGAAACTTCATAGGTACATTGATCATGACTGGCAGATGACCCCTATTGATTTTCAGGTCACTAGGTCAAAGGTCAAGGTTACAGTGACAAAAACATATTCACACAATGGCTGTCACTACAACGGAGAGCCCATATGGGGGGCATGCATGTTTTACAAACAGCCCTTGTTAAAATATTTCTTACAGAAATTCCTTTAAGCAAACAGCGAAGAACGTGATGAGACGCTGCATCATGCGGCGTTTCATCTGGGTGTACGCTGTTTGCAAAGGCCTTTTTCTAGACGCTAGGCATAAATGGGTTAACTCTGGTTTAATTATGGTTGGGGGTCTCTAGACTGACTGCTTACTCCAGGTTACCACTTAACTATTGTTAGCGCTTATTTAGGTAACCGCTAAGTTGCATTGCTTTGTTAAACTTATTGTTTAACATTGTAAAAAGATGTCTTGAACATAGCCATATCAAAGCAAACTTTTGTTCTCGCTTAAATAACATATTGTATTGTTCATACATGTATATGTGTACCATCATTATGTATAGGTCAATAAATAACTCTGTAATTGTGCTTATTTTTATGCCCCTGAGGGAGGGCATATAGTGATCCTACTGTCCGTCTGTCTGTCACACTTGCGTTTAGGTTTCGAAAAATGCTCCATAACTTTTATGTCGCTTCAGATAGCAATTTCATATTTGGCATGCATGTGTATATGGACAAGGCCTTTCCATACGCACACAAATTTTGACCCTTGTGACCTTGAACTTAGGGTCAGCGTTTAGGTTTCGAAATCTGCGTTTAGGTCATAACTTCTATCAAGCGTTTATAGGGGGCATAAGTCATCCTATGGTGACAGCTCTTGTTCTTACTTGACTCTGTCTTTCTGATGTGTATCAGTTTTACAACTTAGGCTAATGACCTACTGGTTTAATTTTAGTTTTGACCAAAAACATTTAAAAATGATTTTGTTGATAAATTATTAACCTTTTCCCAGGAAAATTGAGTTTAATGCATGTTTAAAAACATATGTTTCAGATTTGCCTTGCTAAACTGGCTTATCAGGAAATACATTTTTTAGCTCATCTATTTTTGAAAAAAAAAATGAGCTATTGTCATCACTATGGCGTCAGCGTCGGCGTCCGGTTAAGTTTTGCGTTTAGGTCCACTTTTTTCATAAAGTATCGATGCTATTGCATTCAAACTTGGTACACTTACTTACTATCATGAGGGGACTGGGCAGGCAAAGTTAGATAGCTCTGGCGTGCATTTTGACAGAATTATGTGCCCTTTTTATACTTAGAAAATTGAAAATTTTGGTTAAGTTTTGTGTTCAGGTCCATTTTATTCCTTAAGTATCAAAGCTATTGCTTTCATACTAGCAACACTTACTAACTATCATAAGTGGACTTTGCAGGCAACGTTATGTAACTCTGACTGGCATTTTGACAGAATTATGTGCCCTTGTTATAATTAGAAGTTTAAAAATTTTGGTTAAGTTTTGTGTTTAGGTCCATTTTATTTCTTAAGTATCAAAGCTATTGCTTTCATACTTGCAACACTAACTAAGTAACTATCATAAGGGGACTGTGCAGGCAAAGTTATGTAACTCTGACTGGCATTTTGACGGAATTATGGGACCTTTATACTTAGAAAATTGAAAATTTGGTTAAGTTTTGTGTTTGAGTATCATAGATATTGCTTTCATACTTGGAACACTCGCAAACTATCATAAGGGGACAGTAAAGGACAAGTTGCATAACTCTGGTTTTCATTTTTACTGAATTATGGCCCTTTTTTGACTTAGTAACTTTGAATATATGGTTAAATTTTGTGCTTAGATCCACTTTACTTCTAAAGTATCAATGCTATTGCTTTCAAACTTCAAATACTTTCATGCTATCATGAGGGTACTGTACCTGGCAAGTTGAATTTTACCTTGACCTTTGAATGACCTTGACTCTCAAGGCCAAATTAAATTTTGCTAAAATTGCCATAACTTCTTCATTTATGATTAGATTTGATTGATACTTTGACAAAACAACTCTTACCTAACATACCACAATAGACTCCACCCAAACCATTCTTCAAGCCCCCCCCCAATCCCCCCCCCCATTTTTTTTCTTAAAGATCATCTAATAAATGACCACCACACCCTAACACTATACCCCCCCAACCCACCCATCCCCCCCAATTTTTTTTTAACATGGTTATAAAACACAAATATTTGTTTATATTATTTTATTTTTGAAAAACTGTCCAACCATCCCACCCAAGATCCCCCCCCCCAAAAAAAAATTGCATTTTAAGCTCGACTTTTGTATATGAAATATATATAGTTGAGCTATCCATCTCACCCCGGCGTCGGCGTTTCTGTTTCCGTAAGCTTTAGCATGCAAATGTTAAAGTTTTCGTACTACCCAAATTATTGTCATTGTCCTTTGACATATTGCTTTCATATTTTGCATACTTGTTTACCAATATGACCCCAAGCTATAAACAAGAGCAGACAACTCTATCAAGCATTTTGTCATAATTATGGCCCCTTTTCCACTTAGAATATGCAGAAAATGTTAAAGTTTTCGTACTACCCCATTTATTTTCATTGTCCCTTGACATATTGCTTTCATATTTTGCATACTTGTTAACCAACATCACCCCAACCTATAAACAAGAGCATTCAACTCTATCAAGCATTTTGTCATAATTATTGCCCCTTTTATACTTAAAATATGCATATTATTGATAAATCTATGTTATAGTGTGCGTACTACCCCAAATATTTCCTATATCCTTTGACATATTGCTTTTATATTTTTCATACTTGTTTACCAACATGACCCCAACCTATAAACAAGAGCAGACCACTGTATCAAACATTTTGACATAATTATGGCCCCTTTTACACTTTGATAATTGAACATTTTGCTTAAATTGCCATATCTTCTTTATTTATGATCACATTTTATTAATACTTTGACAAAACAACACTTACCTAATACCACAATGGATTCCACCCAAACAATACCCCACGCCCCTACCCAGAATCCCTCCCCCTATCTCCCCCCCCCCAAAATATATTTTTTTTTTAAACGTCATCTAATACATTACACCACCCCACATTATACCCCCCTCTCACCCCCCTTCCCCCTATCCCCCCCCCAAAAAAAATTTTTTTTTTTTCCTTTTTTTATTTTTGAAAGATTGTCTCATAAATTATTAAATATGAACAATTTCCCCATGATGGCTTCTTACGTTATACTGTCAAGCGCTCGAAAAGTAGAGCGCGCTGTCCTCTGACAGCTCTTTTTTTTGTGCATTTTTGGAAGAAAATGAAATAAATGACCACACCCCCACACTATACACCCCCCCTCCACTCCACCCCTCGTTCCTTTGTGATTGAAATTGAGATAAGTACCTTCACCTTTAAAAAAGAAAAATAGATGAGCGGTCTGCACCCGCAAGGCAGTGCTCTTGTTTGTTTAAATTGTCGTTCCTAATTACATGTAAGCTGTGCAGACTGCACAGGCTTATCTTGGACAATACCTTTCCAGCATGCTTTAAACCCCGTTTTCACAGTGCAGGGCTCATATCTTCTTTTGTATTCTTCAGATTCACACGCGACTGGAGCATGCCAGCAAACATCGCCACAACCTGGCCATAGTGGGTGGGGTAACTGCATCCATTCTCCTGTCACCTTTGCTTGCCGGATTGGCTGTCGGTAAGTGTAGTCTAGATTTAAATACAGTTTAAATGGTCATCAGAATCAGCAGTTTTTCCTAATATGTATGAATTCTTATTGTTGGTAAATGCATTTTGGCTTTAAATACCATTGAAACAGCCATCTGAATAAGAATTGTCAAAATATGCATGACTTTTTTATATAATATTGTTTTGGATCATGACAAGATAACAACCCTGTGTAGAGGTTTTAGGTTTAAGATGATTTTGATAATTGTTTCGTACAGTTGGGTTGACCTTGAAATAGTCAGAGACTGAATGGAATTTTATTAAGTTTAAGAATATCTAAGTGTTTTCAAGAGGATTTGTGAATACTAGAAGGTTATGTCCCTGATTAGCCTGTTCGGACAGCACAGGCTAATCTGGAGCAACAATTTATGCACATGCAGTAAGCTCCCTTATCCCATAGCTCATATATGTTAAAATGCATAATTAGGGGTTTGATTTCTCCTCATGATATGTCAAATAATGTTGGAAACAGTTATAAACTCAGCTGGATCTATTTACAAATGAAGAGTTACATTGAAAACTTGTTAGGGGAGTAGGGCTGTCTTTCCCTGAGGTGCTTATTAACTCTTTCAGTGCTGGAACCGAATTTTGAAGGCCTTGGCAAACAGTTTGGATCCAGATGAGACGCCACAGAACGTGGCGTCTCATCAGGATCCAAACTGTTTGCTATTCTGATAGTATTCTTTGAAAAAAATCGAAGAAATGCTAATTTAAGAAATTCTGCAGACGACATTTTAGCAGACGACAAATTTCCCAGCATGCAAAGGGTTAAATCATATCTTTAAATCCTATCCCCACAATTTCTATTGCAGGTATTGGTGTGCCCATCCTGCTTGGCTATGTCTACGGTGTGGTGCCCATATCTCTGTGTCGTAGTGGGGGCTGTGGAGTGCGTACCACCGACAGTGGAGTACGCATCGAGTTTGAGGAGAATGAGAATGAGACCGGAATACCTTCCCCTAGCATGTACTCTGGTAAGACTGGATAAGCTATGGTAGGGAAACTAAAGGTACTGTTTGCCAAAGTAGTGCATTCATTTTTTAGCTCTGCTGTTTTAGGAGAAAACCCGAGATATTGTCATAGCCAGATCGTCGTGTCATCCGACGTCCGCGTCGTGCTAAAACCTTGACATTTTGATCTAAAATCAAAGTACTTCCACCTACAACTTTGAAACTTCATATGTAGATGCACCTTGATGAGTTCTACACGCCACACCCATTTTGGGTCACCAGATCTCAGATCAAGGTCAAGTTGACCTTAAAAAAAAATAATTCTGCTTTCATTTATTCAAAAATGCACCCGCAGCTGAGCGTTGACACCCGTTATGTGGTGCTCTTGTTTTAAGATATTTCATACAGTTTATACACATTGCAGCAACAATAAGATTTTTTTCAGGTAACTTTAAAAAAAATCATGCTTGAGTTTGCGTAAAACAGTTTCATCATGTTTCAACCATATAATGAAGAAGACGTTTCATCGTAGTAAGTTATAAAAAGTAAGTAAATTTATATTCACTGCAGATTTGTTTGGATATGAAGACTAGGTCACATGGATGAAAAATCCAACCGGAAATGGAAAATACAAATTTTTATTTTTATTTTACCACCATCTTGTAAAACTGGGTCTTGTGTAATATGAAACCACCATTACTACAGACAAGCCTACACTGCACAGCCTGGCCATAAACTACCCTGTCCACTGTAAGTTTCCTGATCTGATAAGCCCACTGGCAATTTCTAGGCTAAACTGCTTGATTGCGCAGGCTGGTCATTAGCTACGCTGGCCGTATTTGCCATAAGGAAACATTATTGCACGAGGCATGAGACATTTTTTTTAAATATTGTATTTATAAAGACACCTAAAAGGTATCTCAGCTCTGTTTCACAGGTTGGACTGTAGCTACACTGGCTGCAAATGATATAACCTAATATTGGGAGTCACAGCTCATTGAATAATGGATTAACACATACATGTTCCCAGTGTTTTTCAACGGACTGGAACCACTTTTGAACTCAACCAATATATCATTTAGACAAAGTTACATGAAGATTGGGCATCAAAAGTGACTTCTACAGTGTTTGCAATGTTTTTCTTTTTTTGACCTTGTGACCTTGTTTTTGACTCAGCATGACCCAGTTTCTAACTCGATTGCCACAGGTGCTGTGGACAGCCAGAGTGTAGGCACAGGCCACCAGATCCCCAACCCCAGCATTGCCCCCAGCATCGGAGAGTTCAGTGTGGGCATGAATGAGGCGAGCCTGTACGGTGGCAGCGGGACCCAGCTGGACCGGCTAGGGGCCAGCAGAGGTGACGTGGAGAGTGATATGGACTCGGCCAGTCACAGGGCTATAGCCGGGGCCAGTCTCAACGGGTCCATGTGTGGAAGCACCTACGCCACTGTTATAGGCATGCAGACCAAGTAAGCAGGCATTGATTTAGATACTTAGATATAAGCTCTTGCTCTGGAAAAACGGGGCTTTGTGCATGTGCTTAAAGTGTTGTCCCAGATTAGCCTATGCAGTATGCAGTTTCTTATCAGGGACTTCACTTTCGGTCGAAACTGGATTTTTGCTAAGAAAGGGCCTTCTTTGAACAAAAAAAATATCCTAAAAGCGGAAAGCATTGTCCCTGATAAGCCTATGATAACTGCACAGGCTATTCTGGGACAACACTTTATGCACATGTCAAGCATTGTTTTCCCAGTGCGAGGCTGATACGTATGCATGCAAATAAATTGGGCATGTGTTTGGCATTTTGAGTATTTATACATTTTAAAAATTTTTGGATAAAAAGCTGTAAATTGGTTATACATCTGGAGTCATTCAGCATCTAAAAAGTGGACATTAATCATTATATAACTCATTTCTTGAAAAAGAAATAGACTTACTGAAATAAAGATTTTGTTTTTAACAGGTCAAAAGTCACATGGGATTGTCACAGTAAATGTGCTTCTGCAAGATATATTAAGAATGCTTAAACCTAATATCATTAAAATTAATATTGTGGTCACTTCTGAAAAAGGGAAGGCACCTAATGATTTTGAGCTCACCAGATCAAAGGGTAGGTCACAGGGCCTTGACACTGGACATTTGTTATGGCACTTTCTTTTTTATTTGAACCCTATTATGTTTATTCATGCAAATTAGTTTAGTGGTTATTGTGGTTATTCATGGTAAAAGAATTTAAACTTAACTCTTTCAGTGCTGGAACCGAATTTTGAAGGCCTTTGCAAACAGTTTGGATCCAGATGAGACGCCATACAACATGGCGTCTCATCAGGATCCAAACTCTGCTATCCTGATAGTATTCTTTGAACAAATTCGAAGAAAATGCTAATTTTAGAAATTCAGCAGACATCATTTTAGCAGACTATAAATTTCCCAGCATGCAAAGGGTTAACAAACAAGCAATCATTGTCCCTGTATTTCAGTTTACGTTTGGAGGTCCAGGCAGAGCTGGAGGGGGAGGTGCTGTCCGGCAAGAGGGCCAGCTTTAGCAGCGTCAGTGGCAACTTCAGCATCGGGGAGAAGTCCATGGGCGGAGACGATGTCAGTACGCGCGCACTTGCTGGCTCCATTATCAACTACAAGTGAGTGCATGTTATTCTGTGTTAAGTATGTTAAAGGCTTAGTTAAAACTTCTATATTCCCCCCTCCCCTCCCCTAATCTGGGGTATGATGTATTCCTAGGGTCTGGCACCCTGCTGTTGAAACATTTTAAGGCTACCTTATGAGCTGATAATTATTGCAGCAGAGCAAAATAGCAATCAGAGATTACTGAATCAGTTGAGATAAAAGTTCAAATATTAAGAGTAGATATTTATGGTCGACTGAATTGAAGGACCCCTCGAGGGAGCAGTCAATTCTTCAAACTTAGCCTTTCAAGGCTTACAGCTTCAACTTCCTAGAAATTTTTAAACAAAATATAATTTCATGTTTATAAACTACATAAATTCTTTACATTAAAACTGATAAACTTTATATTGTTCATGGGGTTGATATCCGGTTGCCATCACCACCGTCTATATAGTAACTGGTCATGATTTTATTTTGGAGAAGTACACAGTAGAGAGAAATTTTTATGAGTGAAGGTTTTATAACGAAACAAACACACTACTTCAAAACCTTGCCAACTATTCATCAATAATGACTTGACTGGGTCTTTTTCAAACTCAACCTCAGACTGGTTACAGCAAAAATAACATGATCCCTTGTATGTAACTCTTGGCTCCCATTTAAGATGCCTCATCTAACATATGTCTGTGACTGTTGGTTCCCTGTTCACAGACTTGAAACAGGCTCCTTACAAATCTCCGATGTGCAAGTTGATGTCCCTAAACAATCAGCATGTGGTGAAAAGTGCCTAGGGAATGAGTCGGACTTGAATGCTACCGGCGGGCAGGCTTCCAGCAGAGACCAAGACATCGCCAGTATAACCTCAAGTATAAAATGAGTTTTGTTTTGGGAAAACTGGGCTTAATGCATGTAGTTAAAGTGTTGTCCCAGATTAGCATTGGTAGTCTACACTTTTCCGCGTTTATGCTCTTTCCCATTTTAAAGAGGTATTTTCAAAACAAAAAATATGTTTAGACGGAATTGGTCTTTTGTTAAGCTTAGTTTAAGAATAGCTCTTGGATTCTTTCTAAATGTGGGCTATCTGGTGTAAAACTATACGATATTGTTGTTAGGCGTTCAGTACCTGAATAGATAATATATAGAGGATATTTGTTAGATTTGGTGGAATATCAATTTTGATTCATGAGTGATCATAGTAAATGATATTTTAACGAGTGGTTCAGCCATAAGCGGAAATATGTTTTTTCTATGATCAGGAGTGAATTAAAATTGATATTCCACCAAATTCAAAAACAATATTTTTTATTTTATGCTTACGAATGATATTTTTTGTATTTTTGCCATTCCCGACAATATAATTTCCTGTCGGGCACCTGAAACGTTATAACATGTATTTTTAAAGGAAGCTAATCCATATGTTTTTTTTTAAACATCAATACAGAGTAGTTTCCCTTGGTAAAATTGCCTTTTATTGGGGTCACAATAGGGAAACCAAAGATATCTAACAATAGGTCAGGTAAAAGAATGAAAATTATCTTTAATATTCACTGTTATTTTTCACTGTTTGAAACAGTGAAATGCCAGTTTTAAATCAAAGATATTTCTCTATAAACAATCAGAAAGCATAAAATAAAATCTCCTCTTCTACTATATGCATGTTTCCCAGGACTGTCTAACGAGGACAGGAAGCGTACGACATCCTGCCCCGGTTCCCCACACTCAACCTGCGGCAGTGTGTGCGAACACGAGGAAGGTGCCAGGCATCACAGCCTGCGCTGCAGGAAGTGTCGCAGGCTGGCCAAGCAGGCAGAGAAACACTCCACAGAGCACATGAATGTGCACTTCTCTGACCAGGTAGGTCCTTTGAGAATGTTGTGTGTCTTGTTCTGTGAAAATTAGGTAAAATGCATGTGCATAAAGTGTCCCAGATTAGCCTGTGCAGTCCTCAAGAGCAGTAGGGCATTGTCCTTCCTTGCAGGGGTTCTCAATATTAGCCATGTTTTATGCTGTTTGCTGCTCATAAGTATCTTAAAAAAAAGGCTTTAAATCTTGTATCTAGTAAGAAACGTCTAAATTTTAATTAGATATAATTTCTAAGGGACTACAAACACGTCAAAGTGATTATCTGAGTGATCAAGGGTTAGAGTGTTTACATGCTCTTGTCTTACTTTGCAGGTGAGTGTTCAAAGTTTTCAAGCTGATTACTTTGTTGTAAAATTTTATTTTTTCATGACTTTTTTTATTCACAAGTGAATTGTCTCATGACAAAGTTTACTTACTATTTGTGGTTAACAGATTATGCTTGTGAATGATATGAATTTTACAAAAGACGATGTTAACATGCTCGTTTCTATCTGTTTAGGTGAGCCTTCAAAGTTTCCAAGCGGATGACTTGGTGCTGGATCTCCCTATGGGAAAGCACGACATTGATTCCCTGTCAGCAACGTTCAATGAAGAGGAAAATGACGAAATCGCGTCATCATCGGAAAAGCTTTACAAAGGCCCGAAGCGGGGTGTGTGTCGAATGAACTCTGAACCTGCAGTGGTGTTAACAGAGATTGAGAGTGACAAGCCAGTGTTCAGTGCGAAAGATCGAAGAACCAAACCGGTTGAAATGTCAGACTGTGGAGTAAAACAGAAGCAGAGCAGTTTATCGTTATCTCAGCGGTCGGACAGTAACAGTAGCAACGACATTGTGGTGAGTCTGAATAGCTCGTCGTCAGCTATGTCCATGAAATATTGCAAGTACGAAAAGTCCCGCGACCGGGACGAGAACTTGTTATCAAAATGTCGCAGCGAAGAAATTGTGATGAAGAAGAAGTTTAGTGTGGTGGATGTGAACGTGGGGGAGAAGAGTAGAAGTGAGGAGATCTACAACAAGGAGGAGGCTGTGATGGGCGGAGGAATGAGACGGACCAGAAGGGAGAGCTGTGAACTGGCACTACAGGACGGCCGCATATCCCCCAGTCAGTGCAACAAGTCTTCGGATATGTACGCTTTCGTTTAATGGGGAACAAGGCAGTTCGGTGGAGACTTGAGACAGTCTAAAGCTCTTTGTCATTTAGAAATAGCCGTTTTGTCAAGCGAGTCTTGGTAATTAAGAAAACGAGTCAGTGAATATGTAGGCTAATGAAAGTCTGCTTTTGCCATTCAGCGATGTAAAAATAGAGGTGTTACAACATGGATGACTTATTGTTATATATATTGCTTGTAGGCTCTGGGTCATGAAGAAAATGGCAGTTTTGTGGAAACAGTCTCGAGCTCTTAGTTTTTGATAAATCAGTGGTTTGACCCAGCTTTCCTGTATTCTTGTATTACAGTTTTGGAGTATTAATCTGATTGTATTTACCTGAGATGCTTGTTAAGGCTTGAATCCCAGTTCAAGATTCAACAGGACAGGGTCGCAGGCTGGTGCTTATTTTGACCCCTGGACTATCAAACTGATTGCTCATCTGACTATCAAACTGATTGGAAATCTGAGAAATAATTCTTGAAAATGGGCTTAAATGCATGTACGTAAAGTTTTGTCCCAGATTAGCCTATGCAGTCTGTCTGGCTAATCATGAACAACACTTTCCACTCGTATTCAATTTTTTGTTAAAAGGCAGTCTCTTCTTAGCTGAAGTCCAGTTTACTGGATGGACACTTAACGCACCTGCATTTAACCCCAATTTCACTGAGTGCAGGTCATATATACATGTATGTCTGGCCAGTGTAGTAATTTTCATGATACTTCAATCTTTAAAAGAGACCCCACAATGCCAGTGCCTGTTGAAAGTCTAAGAGATGATGGTGCAAACCTTCCTTTCTAGAAGGCAGGTCAGCAGCTTATGATTGCTTGTATAAAGTCTGTGAATTATTCTTTTAAATTGTGTCATGTGTCCATAAAATGTCCCTGTATTGAAGCCTTTGCAAGAGACTACTACATAAATGTTCAAAAAGCATAAACTGTTATTGATTAAATGATAATAATAATATATGCATAATTAGTCAGATAGGTATCAAATAGCAAAGCACTATAGTGATAGTAGGTTAAATTGAAATTATATATGCATAAGAAAGTGTGAAAATGCTTTATTTTGATGTAAAAAGCCAACAAATAGTGAGTGATAGTGTATTTCATTTAGTCATACCCTTAACTGAAATATTTATCATGATTAAATCCATTGTGACTATGGTACATATATTTGAAAAATATTTATATGCATATAGAGTTTTTACTTCGTAACTGTATTTAACTTAGTATATTTGCCCTCTACGTAAGGGAATTTAATTATTTACGCAAAATAACTTAACAATCTTTTCTCCTGAAACTACAAAACAAAAAGGTTTATAATTTGGTTTGTGAAATTGTATTTTGGTTTTAGTACAAACTTTGTTTAACAAATGCCCCTGGGATAAACACTTGGCACTCCCTGTTCTTCAAACCATATGTTTTACAGGTATATAATTATGTGGATTTGTCTATGATATCATATTTCCCAAATAGAAAAGAAACAGAAAAAAACTAGTAGGTCTTTCATTTTTCAATATGTTATATTGATACTATTAAAAAAATTGTTAGGTCATATAATCAGTTCATATTTTATATATATTTTTTCCATGTCTCATTGAATTTTACGGTTAAATTGCCAGTGTTGTATTGTTTAGTTTTGTTATATTTCATCTTAAATATTTGTAGTGCTTTTATTTTTTATTTTTTTTTGTTATACATTTTTGCACTGTTATATATGTTCATATCTTATTTGAAACTGAGTACAAAATGTATGTTTTAATGCCATTTTTTTCCCTTTAAGCTCATCTGAGCTTGAAGTGCTCATGGTGAGCTATTGTGGTTACCATTTGTTCTGCATCATGTGTGCGCATCAAGTTCGAGTTCATTAGCACACTTGAGGCCACAATTTCAATCCAAACTTGATGAAACTTTGTAAGAATGTTTATCTTTGAAATGTTCAAGCTGAGTTAGAATCTGAGTGACACTTGTCCAAAAAACTAGGTCACCTAGTAAAAACTTTTATTATATACCTGTTGAATGCATTTAACCAAATACAGGTTGTATCAATCGTCTAAATAAAAACCCCGTATTACGCTACTCACTGTTTCCTATTCCGTATTACCATACTAGCCGGACTACTTCAACCCATTTAATGACGTCACATTCCGCGCACCGAAAATATAAATATTTTATATTACGAAATATATTACGTAGTACATCGTGTGATGTCATTTCTGTGACGAAACACAATAGTTTTATCTAAACTCTCTGGAATGTAAGGACATGACGGACGTGGTGTTTTTAAACAGTAAACTATGTGTTAAAAATATCAAACTAATTCAAAACGTATTTTGGAGTGTGTGTTTATAATGCTTAAATGTTTATTTCAATCGGAATACAATAAAATGGTGTGGTTTAAACTAAGTTTCGATAAAGACATGGAAGAAGAGAAGTGGAAGTGCATATCGTTTCAACGTTTTTGTTAAAAACATCGGATTAAAGTTGTCAACTTAATTGTTATAAACATTAGATTAACGATGGCATTAAGGTAAGCGTGTCTGGGTCACCAGGATTAAATCTTCGAAAATCCTTCATATATAGCATCATTTATTGCTAAATTTTAATGAAACTTGGTCAGAATATGTTTATGGATAATATTTACCCCGAGTTTGAATCTTGGTTTTATGTGTTCAAAAACTAGGTCATGAGGTATAATCTTAAAATAGCCTTGTTCCCACTGTAGAGGCCCCATTTATGACTTGATTTTTATTTCATCAAATGAGTATCTTGACAATATAGAGGTCAAATTAGAATCATTGTCAAGTGCATACAAAAATAGCAGGGCATGGTACAAAAAATAATACAACAATACTAAAGGCCGCTGTAATTACTCAGATCTTTACAAAACATGGTCAGAATGTTTATATTGAGACTACTAAAGCCGTGTATATTATTGTTCCAGTGGTGTAAAAACTTAGGTCATGAGGTCTTGTTTTGAACAATTTGGTGTGCCTTTAACTCGGCTTAGTGCTCCAGGGCCATCATGGCCCTCTTGCTTTACGTTTAAAACATCGAGTTCATTGTTCAGTATAACCTCAAAGAAGGTATCTTTGTGTTGCCAAAGTTCAAAATAGAATGGTTAAAAAAGAAAACACCTCCATTATGTTGGCATATTGTATTTGTTTGAAACATTCCCGCACTGTGTTATTCATGTTTGAAGCAAGATGCACACATTTTGTGTGATACAAACATGTTATTATTGAAGTCTCTATAACGCTCAAACTCAACGAAAATTTCGTAAAGTATTTCGTAAAATAAAGTTAACACCTAAACAATCAGTGTTCCTTATAGCAATAGCCTCAATTTCAACGCTAGATGTGGTATGATTACATAGATTTTTGTATATACAAAATGCTCGTTTTTATTTATTTGTGACCACAATGAATTCAATGTTAATTTCCTGCGAATATATCTATTGTTACAACACACAAACACTACAATTGTACCATGTTAAAACCATAATAAAAACGAGCATTTTGTATCCACAAACATCTATTTTACCAGAGCACATCTGGTATTGAAATTTCGACAATGGCCATAAG
This sequence comes from Dreissena polymorpha, assembly GCF_020536995.1. NCBI lineage: Eukaryota > Metazoa > Mollusca > Bivalvia > Myida > Dreissenidae > Dreissena > Dreissena polymorpha. Next base: position 209,001,587 of record NC_068355.1, read on the forward strand.
GAACAATGATTTTTAATTGATTAGCTTTATTTTACGAAATATTGGACGAAATTTTTGTTGATTTTGAGAAGTAATGTTACTTTAATTGTTTATGTTACTCATTTATGACCATGGAAACACTAAGCATTGCAAAGTAACAAAAATTCAAAAAGGATGATCTCTCTGAGTATGAACACTTAACTCAAACAAGTCCCGTTGTTAGCTTGTTGCATTTTTAATTTTCAAACTTTCATGTCTGTGCATATGCACCCTACAAAATAAACTGCAATTAATAATGTGCTGTGTGCATATGTTAGTAAACAAATTGTACATGCTTTACTGTGATCACCTATATGGCTTCATTGTAAAAGTTTGCATATTAATGCCTTCTCGTTGTTTATATTGTGTATAATAATACAGTGTTTTTAATATAATTATTTTCACTATACAAGAAACTTATTTCACAAAACATACAGTGACCTCTGTGCAACGATCTAGAGCAAAAATTTAGGGTATAACATCCTGTCCTCATTTTGACTCCATTTGCCCTTTTTGATTTGTGAGCAATTACATTTTCAATCTCTGTCTAATTTGTATAATTCTTTGAGATAAACTATACAAAAATTGTTTCAAAACCATAGTAAAAGCAGTTTGTTCATTAAAATGTTTATGAAAAATAAAAAAAAATGTGTGAAGCTTACAGTGCCTTTTCAAAATCTTGAATGTTATCTTCATGGCCTATCTACTGTTATCTTGATAGCCCATCTTATGTTTATGACATATGAATAATATATTAACATATTAAAAACATATTAAAAAGTACTCTTCACTGTTTTATATTGTCTGCATTACAAATGAAGCTCTTATAGAAAGAGTTTGAAGAAAGTAAAATAATATTTTGCTTAAATGGCAATGCAAATGCACTATCCATTTAGTTTAAAATGCATAGCATTCAATTTAGACATTTTTGAGTTATTGAAATTAAATGGTTTATTGAATGCATAAATTAGTCATTTGTAAATGCTGCTCAAATTTTTTAATCACCTTTGGTTTAATAAATTTTTGTTTTCTGTTACACAATATTATTTATCATTTTTGTCGTATTTGAATTTTGTACATTTCCATTTTTGTGATATATTATGTTGTCATGTGCGTTAAAAGTTTAGTTACAAAGTTTATCTAGATGGTGCAATGCTACATGGTGTTGTCGATTGGAAGAGGACGTTTGTTATGCATATTGTTTCATATAAAAATGATGATTAAAGTATGTTCCTAGTTGTTGTTTTTATTATACCCCCTTAAGAAGAAAAGGGGGTATATAGTTTTCGCACTGTCCGTCAGTCAGTCTGTCTTTCAGTCTGTCTGTCAGTCTGTCACACTTTTCGTGTCCGCTCTCTAATTCAAATAGATTTCATCTGATCTTTACCAGATTTGGTCAGAAGTTTTATCTAGACAATATCAAGGCCAAGTTTGAATATGGGTCATGCTGGGTCAAAAACTAGGTCACAGGGTCACTTAGTGCATTTCAAGGATTTAGCATGGTGTCTGCTCTCTAATTGAAGTAGTTTTCATCTGATCTTTACCATACTTGATCAGAAGTTGTATGAAGACAATATCTAGGTCAAGTTCGAATATGGGTCATGGCGGGTCAAAAACTAAGTCACGGGGTCACTTAGTGCATTTCAAGGATTGAGCATTGTGTCCGCTCTCTTATTGAAGAAGTTTTCATCCGATCTTTACCAAACTTGGTCAGAAGTTGTATCTAGACAATATCTAGGTCAAGTTCGAATATGGGTCATGCCGGGTCAAAAACTAGGTCACGGGGACACTTTGTGCATTTCAAGGATTTAGCATGGTGTCTGCTCTCTAATTGAAGTAGTTTTCATCTGATCTTTACCAAAGTTGGTCAGAAGTTGTATGAAGACAATATCTAGGTCAAGTTCGAATATGGGTCAGGCCGGGTCAAAAACTAATTCACGGGGTTACTTAGTGCATTTTAAGGATTTAGCATGGTGTCCGCTCTCTTATTGAAGTAGTTTTGATCTGATCTTTACCAAACTTGGTCAGATGTTGAATCAATACAATAGCTAGGTCAGATTCTAATATGGGTCATGCCGGGTCAAAAACTAGGTCACGGGGTCACTTAGTGCATTTCAAGGATTTAGCATGGTGTCCGCTCTCTAGTTTATGTGGCTTTCTGATTTATTTTTATATTCTAAGACATTTTTATGCCCCTGAAGGAGGGCATATAGTGATCGGACTGTCCGTCGGTCTGTCCATCACTCTTTGAGTTTAGATTTCGAAAAATGCTCATAACTTGTGTTGCTTCAGATAGCAATTGCATATTTGGCATGCATGTGTATATGGACAAAGCCTTTTCATACGCACACAAATTTTGACCTTTGTGACCTTGACCTTGAACATTATAAGGGTCCGCGTTTAGGTTTCGAAAAAAGCTCATAACTTTTACCAAGCATTTATATGGGTCATAAGTCGTTCTATGGTGACAGCTCTTGTTTTCTCTGCAAAGTGTTAATGTTTTGTGAGCGCGCATTTACATGCATTAGCATACATATATTGTAAGCTTTTCATAGTAATGAACGATAACTCCTCCGAAAACCCTTTGTAGATTTCACAAATCTTCCCAGGAATCATCCGCTAGTGTTCTTCTTTCAAAGCTGTTCCATTTGTTCTCCAGTCTGCTGCATATGTATGGGCACCATAACTAAAATTAAATCTAGCATTAGTGTATGGTATGTAACAGCCTATAGTTGGTCTCGAAACAAATGATGTACCTGGAATACAAAATGGCCATGCCCCATTGAGTCACTTAGTTTATAAAGCATGACAATAAAACAATATCTAGTTACCTTTGTGTGACTGTGGTGAAAAAAAAAGCCACACCAAATTCCGATAAGGTAGGACCTCATGTGTTGGCGTATAGACTTCATGTTGCGTGGTTAAAAGAACATATTGGTATACCGGTAATGTTTGACACTAGTGTCCTATTACGTAGATGTTACACTCAAGATGAATCTATTGTTTTGCCACAGATATCTGACATCTGATAAATAAACACACTGACGAAACAACTATGTGTAGAAATTTCATCACATTTTCCAAAAATATAACTTATTTGTATAAAATTTATATAATTGTGATGCACATGTATATATATATATATATTATTGAGTGAAATGCAATTTGAAAAAAAAAAATTGAATATTCTTTACTAAAAAGTTTTTTGTAATGAGAAGTTTATAGTGAAATAGTTGATAGTTTAAATTTAGAAAATAAAAAAGTGTAACATGGAACAATTTTATAATTATGATTTTTAAGAATGCTGATAACACCTGGATCACTTTAATGAAGTAAAAACATCTGTCAAAAATATAACAAGAGCGCCGCATGACGGAGCAATATACGCCCGATTCGTGTGCCATTGGAGATGATACACTGATGATTGATGTATTTGTTTTGGAAATAAGCAAAAAAAACAACAACAACTTATATAACTGATATATTCATATATATGCATTGATATCAATAAGTGTACACTTAGTCTCATTTGTTCTCTAAAACACAATATTTAAATCATAATTGTTTAGACCTACATAGGTATAGAATGGCAGTATTTCCTGTACTGATATTACTTATCTTGAAATTAGTTCCCTAAAAACTGAAATAAATATTTGGTTTGAATGTTTAAATACTGTTTGCTTTTACATTTTATATCAGCATGAATACCAAGGCTGTCTGTAATTCACCTTTATAGGTACATAGGTATAGAATGGCAGTATTTCTATAATCGATATACTACCTCTGACCAAGTTTGGTGAATTCAACTTGAACTAGAGCTTTGTCACTGAATGTGACTTATACCCCCATACCACTTTGACGCAGGATAAAAAGTTGTTTAAAAGTTTCGGATGAATACAATTTGAATTAGAGTCCGGACAAAGTGGCGCCGTTGAAAATGCACTAATTGACCCTATGACCTAGTTCTTGACCCGACATGACCCATATTCGAACTTGACCTAGATATCAACTAGATGCAACTACTGACCAAGTTTGGTAAAGATCGGATGAATACAATTTGAATAAGAGTCCGGACAAAGTGGCGCTGTTGAAAATGGACTAATTGACCCTATGACCTAGTTTTTTACCTGGCATGACCCATATTCGAACTTGGCCTAGATATCAACTAGATGCAACTACTGACCAAGTTTGGTGAAGATAAGATTTATACAATTTGAATTAGAGTCCGGACAAAGTAAAATGCACTAATTGACCCTTTGACCTAGTTTTTGACCCAGCATGACCCATATTCGGACTTGACCTAGATATCAACTAGATGCAACTACTGACCAAGTTTGGTGAAGATCGGATGAATACAATTTGAATTAGAGTCCGGACAAAGTGGCGCCGTTGAAAATGCACTAATTGACCCTATGACCTAGTTTTTGACCCGGCATGACCCATATTTGAACTTGGCCTATATATCAACTAGATGCAACTGCTGACCAAGTTTGGTGAAGATCGGATGAATACAATTTGAAATAGAGTCCGGACAAAGTGGCCCCTTTGAAAATGCACTTATTGACCCTATGACCTAGTTTTTGACCCGGCATGACCCATATTCGAACTTGGCCTAGATATCAACTAGATGCAACTGCTGACCAAGTTTGGTGAAGATCGGATGAATACAATTTGAATTAGAGTCCGGACAAAGTGATGCCTTCCGCCCGCCGCCCGCCCGCCGCCCGCCCGCCGCCCGCCCGCCAAGGGGTTTCACATAATATGTCCCGTATTTTATACGAGCGTATAAAAACCAATATGTGAACAAGTCTATTAAGCAGACCATGTGATTTGATTGATCGCATTTGTCTAAATCATTTGGAGAGCAACATAAACAAGGGTCCAGTCAAGTAAAAGAACATACATCATTTGAGAAACAACTAAATTGTTAGCGAACAACATTATATTAATGTATACGTAAAATTAAGATCATATGAGCACGCGCCATGTCAGGACTGTGCTGGTGTCCCAGTCTGCACGGGCCATGTAAGGACCTTGCTGGTGTGCCAGTCTGCACGCGCCATAAAAGGACTGTGCTGTTGTCCCAGTCTGCACGCGCCATGTAAGGACTGTGCTGGTGTCCCAGTCTGCACGCACCATGTAAGGACTGTGCTGTTGTCCCAGTCTGCACGCACCATGTAAGGACTGTGCTGTTGTCCCAGTCTGCACACGCCAAGTAAGGACTGTGCTGTTGTCCCAGTCTGAACACCCATGTAAGGACTGTGCTGGTGTCCCAGTCTGCACGCACCATGTAAGGACTGTGCTCTACAGACTGGCTCTAAACTGATTGATGCTTCGACCTTGCAGACAAATGCAAAACTGCAAGTCCAATCAAACATTTCTAGAACCCTATACCTCACGGCCGTTATATCTTTGAAAAATCAGACTTGACCGTTTAGCTTTAGGCGTTTTAGTTAAAAGGTTAAAAACCCTCAACATTTATGAAACTTTCGTACATGATTTCGAAAAATAAAGTTAACACATACAAAATCAATTTTCCTTATATCAATGGCCAAAATGTCAACGCTTGATGTGGTCTGGTAACATAGATTTAACACGATACAAATTGCTATTATTTTTTTTGGCGGGACAATGTATTTAACACACGTTCATGCACCAAGTTAATGTTCGTGTGTCATATGAATAGATATCGTTGCGGAAATTACAATGGAATATATTGTGCCACAAAAAACGAGCATTTTGTATCTCGTTTAATCTATGTTACCAGACCACATCTAGCGATGAAGTGTTGGCTATTGCTATAAGGGACACTGACTTTCATTATGGATTTACGTTATTTTTCGAAATATGTTGCGAAATATTCGTTGATTTTGAGTAATAATGTAACTTTAATAGATGATGTTTCGACCTTGAATAAATTGAAAGCCCCGCTCATAAAAACTGCAAACAATTTCAAGATTTATGTAGCTGTTCGCTGTTTGAGTATACTTTTTATATAAAAATCTGAGGCAATTAGACTACATAACGTTTTGAAAACACTATGTACGTTTTCAATCTCTTTGCGCCTTATTCATTATAACAAGCATTAATTTTATCTACTATACGCATACAATCGACCTAAAACGGTTCGCAGTCTTTCGCATTTGGTTCGCATTGCATTTATCCCTATTCAGAACATGGAGGGTGTGTCATTTTATTCGGTGATTACTTAACCTCTTGCAATATTTTATCTAACTCGATTTTCTTATCTTAAGGGAATTCGACACACGCTTACGCTCTCAGATTGAAAAATTAACCGCACTTAAAGTATGCAGTCCATTTTTTATTTTGTCTTCCTTTTTGGATTTGTTCAGGGTAAGCAAGTCATTTTTTAATTATATTTCTCTTAGTCACATGGTTAACAACAGTACAACAACTTGTTGCAATAATCAATCCAACACACATATATTGACCCTCATAGTCGCTGGGAGTTGCAGCTTGTAAGGGCATTTTTCATGTAAACTCTTCCGCCTGGAATCCAGGTGGTATTTTAATAGGTAAAATGAGCAACATAAACTTTTTTCTGGCATAAATAAACACAAACAGATAATAAATATATCTATTATCCGCAAATTAAAAAAAAAGATATGGCGTGCCAGCAAAAAAATGATATTTATGCAAGTTTCAAACACGTCGACGGTTGCCGAAAATGTTTAAGTTTTTGCAATGGAAAACGCCGAGTATTCCGCATTCGAAAATAATCTAGTTTATGCATCGACTATCTCCGGAATCCACGGAAAGATAGATCTCGTGTCTAATCAACCAATCGTGCTACGTCGACTTTCTCCGGAACTTCCGTAAGATAAATTGAAAACTTCGACTTTCAGTGTGATTACTGTTTTTTTCAACGTCTTGTTTTGAGGATGTACAAACGCAACACACGCAAAATGATGTCAATTGGTAACAAGATTTTTTTTAGTTAAGATGCATTAGATTGATTGAATTCGATTTTATTGACAAACTTGAGACTAATTTGTTTTTATCAGGAAGAACTTTGAGCTGTGCGTATGTACTCATTAAACTCAAAGCACTCACGAAGAACTATACAACAAACATGGCAATATCAACATAAAGTATGTCTACGTTAAAACACACGGTTTATTATCGAGCGATACTTCATTCATAGGGATTGATTCTTAACTCCAAATAAAAAAATAAAGATAAATCAATGCATCTTAAAATTGTACAAATATGAACTAGATCAATCGTTGAGGAGCTGAAGAATTAACAATACACAAGTATTCAATTTTATCAAGAACTTTTTCAACAAATTCGAATCTAGTGAGTTCGGTTTGATAGACCAATCGACAGGCTTATTTATTGACCGTGATTTTAGCCATTTAAATTGCCTGGACTTGTCAAAGATTGACCTGCAAATGCGTAGTTCTAAATAAAAAAATCGACCGGCAAATTTCTAATAACTTGTTTGTAAGAAGCTACTAAGTAATTAACCTAATTGACGTAAAGAGTTAAATTAAATAGACTTACTACGGAATGTGTTGCAAAGTGTAACTTGATACAGACTATAGATGTCTGCATGCTTGTATAACATTACTATTACATTGTACAATGAGCTGATAGGCTCATGACATTCACAGCACGTGGAAAGACATTTCACCAGAAAATGCAAAGAAGATAGAAACATGTGGTGAACGTTTCGGAAATTACGTGCAGCCAAAGTTAAATCCGATTTTTGCCCGGTACAAGTTTTACACACAGATGCAGGACAACGATTTCATTGATGCATGTATTACACGCTTGCAACTTTGCGCAAAAGACTGCAACTTTTTCGAAAAGATGGACGAAATGATTCGAGATAGGATCGTTTTGGGCACCAATTCGCCAAAGTTACGCGAGAAGCTTTTCAATATCGGTGCAACGTTGACACTTGATGTAGCCGTACAGACTGCGCAAAGTCTGGAGTACTCAAGGGAGCAGCTGCGCTCCATGAACAACGAAGTAGGCGCGTGACGATCCAGACCAGTGAACCAGAGACCGATGCAACCGCATCGCCAACGACAACAACATCGGACAACAGCTACTGATGCATTTCAAAGTCTACATACTAAACACAAGCCGTGTTTCAACTGTGGCACATTTCACAACGTTGGACAATGTCCAGCAAAAGGAAAGCAGTGCCGCAAGTGCAACAAACTTAACCATTTCAAAAAGTGTTGCCGTTCTAAAAACAATAATATACACACTGTGGACAATGACACAACACGTCATGATGTAATAGCGGTCCTTTAGCGGATGTACATGGTTTCAAAATTGACACGGTAAGCATATTTTGTCCTACCGATTGTGCAATGGTTCGTCACCCCATTGGCCCTAATCAATGTCCCATTAGTTTTTAAATTGATACTGGAAGTTCAGTAAACATTCTGCCGAAGAAAGAGTTTAATGATCTGTACATTCATTCCCCATTGAAACCCCCTACATACATTTTAACTGCCTATACGGGTAACAGACTTCCAGTTTTTGGGAAAATCAAATTGCGATGTTCACACAAAGCCAAAACTGTAAACACGTGGTTTCATGATGAAGATCTCCCGTCGGTACCTCTCTTAAGCCTGCGAACATCAACCGATCTTGGGTAAATTCAGCTGACACGTACTGTTGATCCCATGAGTTGAATAAACAAAGTGTGTTATCAGATTACACAGATCTCTTTGATGGTATCGGGGTCATTCCTGGCACTTACAAGTCTCATTTGAAGCCAGATGATATACCAGTCGTTAATCCTCATAGGAGAGCTCCGGAGGCATTACACAATTAACTACACGAAGAGCTAGACAGAATGGAAAACAATGACATAATTGCTAAGGTCAATACACCCACAGACTGGGTAAATTCACTTGTAGTAGTTGAAAAGCCGAACATTGGACAGTAACGAATATGTATAGACCCAAAAGCACTGAATGACGCTATTCGAAGACAACATTATCCTATGCTAACAATTGACGACGTTACGTCACAGTTAGCTGAATGCAAATACATGTATTTCAGTCTTTTAGACATTACACATGCTTACTGGAGTATAAGGCTTGACGATGAGTTGTCCTACCTGACAACATTCAGTACCCAGTCTGGCAGATATCGTTATCTCCGACTTCCTTTTGGAATAAAATCATCTCAGAAAATTTTTGTACAGAAAATTGGTGAGATATTCGGGGATCTGACAGATGTACGTACACTAATTGATGACATAATAATAAGTGGACGTACAAGAATTGAGCATGACAGAAATCTCATTGCTACGCTTCAACGTGCACGTGAAAATGGCATACAATTTAATCCAGACAAATGCCGTATTGGATTGTCCGAATTACCATTTTTTGGTCACGTGATCACGTCATCTGTACTGACACCAGACAGTGCTACAATAGAGGAATGTGTCAATGTAGAAACGCCAAAGACACGCGGCGAACTTGAAACATTTTTGGGTATGGTTACTTATCTGCAGAATTTTGCCCCAAATTTAGCTGAAATTACAAGCGCATTGAGAATGCTTCTAAAACAAGGGCTGTTTGTAAAACATGCATGCCCCCATATGGGCTGTCAGTTGTAGTGGCAGCCATTGTGTGAATACGTTTTTTTGTCACTGTGGCCTTGACCTTTGACCTAGTGATCTGAAAATCAATGGGGGTCATCTGCGAGTCATGATCAATGTACCTATGAAGTTTCATGATCATAGGCAAAAGCTTTTTTGAGTAATCATCCGGAAACCATTTACTGTATCAAGTCACCGTTACCTTGACCATTGACCTACTGACCTGAAAGTCAATAGGGGTTATCTGCGAGTCATTATCAATGTACCTATTAAGTTTCATGATCCTCGGCGTAAGCGTTCTTGAGTTATCATCCGGAAACCATTTTTCTAAGTTGAGTCAACATTACCTTGACCTTTGACCTAGTGACCTGAAAATCAATAGGGGTCATCTGCTAGTCATGATCAATGTACCTATAAAGTTTCATGATCTTAGGCATAAGCGTTCTTGAGTTATCATCCAGAAACCATTTTTCTATTCGGGTCACCATGACCTTGATCTTTGACCTAGTGACCTGAAAATCAATAGGGATCATCTGCGAGTCATGATCAATGTACCTATGAAAATTCACGATCCTAGGCATAAGCGTTCTTGAGTTATCATCCGGAAACCATTTTACTATATCGGATCACCGTGACCTTGACCTGTGACCTAGTGACCTGAAAATCAATAGGGGTCATATGCGAGTCATGATCGATGTACCTATGAAGTTTAATGATCCTAGGCATAAGCGTTCTTGAGTTATCATCCGGAAACCATTTTACTATTTCGGGTCACCGTGACCTTGACCTTCGACCTAGTAACCTGAAAATCAATTGGGGTTATCTGCGAGTCATAATCAATGTACCTATGAAGTTTCATGACCCTCGGCCTAAGCGTTCTTGAGTTATCATCCGGAAACCATCTGGTGGACGGACGGACATACGGACGGACGTACGGACGGACGGACCGACATGTGCAAAACAATATACACCCTCTTCTTCAAAGAGGGTATAAAAAAACGTTGAATTTGTATTAGATCAGCCACAATCAGATGCCTTTTCCAAAGTTAAGCAGTTTATAACACAAGCCCAGTGTTAGCTTACTTTGACCCAAAGAAGCCGGTTTAAATTGAATGTGACGCTTTAGTAAACGGTGTAACTGCAGCGATCATGCAAGATGGTCAGCCAGTTGCATATGCATCTAAGACATTGACACAAGCAGAACGAAATTATGCAAACATCGGGCGTGAAATGCTAGCTACAGTGTTCGCATGACAGCGTTTTCACCAGTACATATATTGCAGACATGTAATTGTTCATTCTGACACTAAGCCCTTGTCTACGATCATGAAGAAGTCATTGCATGCAGCACCACCTCGTTTGCAAATGATGATGCTTAGTTTGCAAAAATATGACCTTGATGTAAGACATGTGAGCGTGAAAGAAGTTCCCATCGGCGATTTCCTGTCACGACAGCCAATGTCAGACTGTTCTGAAATCGAAGGGGTTGACCTACACGTTCACACGGTGCTCTCGAGCATGACCTATACTGACCGAAGTCTTGAAAACGTGAGAAACGAGACTAGAACAGATCTACAGATGACTGCCCTGAAACAGACTTTATTTAAAGGATGGCCAAGTTATATATAGGTCAGATTGCCCTGACTTGATACGGGGGTATTTTAATCACAGGGACGAACGTTCAACAGCCGATGACCTAATATTTAGAGGGCAGACCCTTGTCAATCCCAAGCTTCTCCGACCACACATGTTAGAACAAGTTTATTTTGGTCACATTGGCATTTGAAAAGGCACACAAAGAGCCAAAGATGTTATGTTCTGGTCAGGAATCTGCAAGCAAATTACTAAGTAAATAATGAGCTGTACAATTTGCTTATCGCATAGAAACTCAAACCAAAAAGAACCGTTAACACCCCACGAAATTCCACAGGGTCCATGGCAGGAGGTTGCCACAGACATATTAAATTTTGATGGAAATGACTATTTGCTCGTAGTTGACTACTACATCAGATAATTTGAAATAGACAAACTTCCGGACATGTTGTCCACAACAGTTGTCAGAAAACTGAAGTCACGCTTCAGTACCCATGGCATTCCGATGCGTATTTTTAGTGACAACGGACCTCAGTATACATCGGTCGTATTTTGAAATTTTGTAAACTTATGGCATATTGAGCATGTCACATCTAGTCCACATAATCCAAAGTCAAACGGACTTTCTGAACGGACAGTGCAGACTGTAAAAAGACTGTTACAGAAAGCAAAAGACAGTGGCCATGAACCCTACTTAGCCTTGCTAGAGTATAAGAACACTCCACTCTCAGATTGCAACCAATCACCCGTGCAGTTGCTGATTAGTAGGAGAACTAGGTCATTCATGCCTACAACGATTCCCCAGCTCCTTCCCAAAGTCTTTAACCCAGACTTTGTCCGATCTTCAATTCAAACTTCAAAAAACAAAAACAAAAAAAACAAACAAATACGACAAAACTGCAAAACCCCTCCCAAGATTACATTTGAATCAATCTGTGAAGTTCCAGGTAGGAAAGCTCTGGAAACCAGCTAAGGTTATCAAAATTCACAATGCTAACTCTTACATAATACAAACACCTTCTGATCAGGTATACAGGAGAAATCGCCGCTACCTCATCAGAACCAATGAGGATTTCCCAGAGATATCAGATTTTGCACCTGATGTATTGGTCAGAAATCATTCAAGCACTGTTAAACATGTCGTACAACCAACAACTAATAGTGCATAGAATATTCAACATCCCTCTGTAAATGTAGATACGCCCATTTCCCCTTATCAGACACGATCAGGTAGAATAGTGCAGCCGAGTCAGCCATACGCAGAAAATGAATGGAGTAAATAAATATTCAGAATGTTGTTAATATATATAACTCCGCCAAGGACGGTCTCAAGCCCGCGCTGAAAAAGGAGGAGGGTTGGGCATGGGGCTAGCAACCCCACCCCGTGAAAAATGCTTGCTACGGAAACGACAACAAGGGAACAAGCGACAAATGGCGCCGGGAGTGAAGCAGACCAGGACTTATGAAGGATGGGGATCAAAGCCGCAAGGACGTCCCCACCCCGATAGCGGAACTCTTGACGCCAAAGCGATGGATCAGAGTTGGATGTTGGAACGTGCGAACACTCTACCAGACTGGAAAGCTAGCGCAAGTGGTGAGTGAGCTGAACCGATACAACCTGACCCTTATGGGAGTAACAGAAGCAAGATGGACTGGCTCTGGCAAGCAGAAAGTGAGTTCCGGAGAAGTCATCATCTGGTCAGGACTCAGGAGGAAGAACTGACAACGACCACCGGGAAGGAGTTGCCGTCATCATCAGCAAGAGCAAGGCCAACACCGTGCTACAGTGGAAACCTGTAAACGAGCGCCTGCTGTACGTCAGGATGAACTCCAAGTACGCCAAGCTGTCTGTTGTTGTGGGTGAAATACGTTGGATCTAGAAGATACAGTGAAATTAAGAGTATTTTTGTGTTTCAAGGGAGATTATATTTCACAACAACGTATTTCCGCTGTGTCTCTAACATAGTGTTAGAGTAGTTTATGAATCCTTATCGGATCCTACCCAAATACAACTATGGTTTCATGTTTGTAATAAATTTTCATATATATATATATATATATATATATATATATATATATATATATATATATATATATATATATATATATATATATATATATATATATATATATATATTGTTATTGTTGGTCGTTTTATGTGCTTATTAATTTAAACATAAATATGATTGATTGTTAATATGGTATAACATATTTTAATTGAAGACAAATTTCCCTCTTAACAAAGGTGATGTTGCATAGTGTAACTGGATACAGACTATAGATAGCTGCATGGTTGAATAACCTTACTATTATATTGTACAGTGAGCTGATACGCCAGTCTTACTTGAGCCACCAACGTAGTAACATCATTAAATAGTATAGCGCACATAAGTGTTTGTTATTAATATGATTATTCACATGTGTGAAATAACAACTACGCATAACATCAACAAAAGAACCAATGGGAGAGTTTGTTTATATTTCCACCAACGATACAAAGTATTGTTTCTACCCATAAAACGGACTCGAGAGCGTTCCAATAAGCCTTACGCTTTCAATTCATTTGAGCCTAAACAAGTTTAAGTTATGTTATATCTTTCAGGGCGTGGCACCACGTGCTGCACGGACGGCTGGCTGGCGTTTGAAAGCTCCTGTTACATGTTTGGGAAAGACGTCGCCGCATTCACAGTGGCGGAGGTAACTCTTGATAGACTGTCTAATGCGAGGAATGGGGTAGGGAATGCGTATAAGGATATGCGCTCGTCATTAACGATACATTTATTTTGCTCCGTAAAATACGATTATGTTTGATTTCTACAACTATTCAGCCATTTACCGATATATTCTGTTTTCATTTGAACACTTTCAACCCACATGCGTACACATTTACAAACGAATGGTCAGTATTCAATCGAACTTGATGCTAAACAGGCTTATGATGTCTATGTGTAGCAATATTGCCGTCAACATGGTGGCCACCTTATCCACGTGGACAACAACCATGAAAACAACTTTATCAAAGATCGCTTGAGGGACTTGAAAGGTAGGGGTCTTGGTTGAACGCATTATTAATTGGGTATTCTTTTTGATTAGTTGAACACTTTGCTACTTATGCATTTCATGTCGCCTCATATTTAGTTACTACACATTTTTTACACGACACAAAGTTCATTTCGGGTTTGGTAGAACGCTATATCTATTTTTCAAATACTTTAACGCACACACCATTAAATTTCTTAATAGTTTGTAGCCCAACAACATTTTTCTATTACATATATTATTTTACATCATATTGTGTTTCTATTTGTTGTTTTATGTCTCACATCACATTGTAGCACGTTTGCGCACGAAAGGATGTTTGTGTACCCTTTTTGCTCATCACGCTCTGTATATATAGATATATCTATTCAGCTCACACTTTAAAGGGGCCTTTTCACAGATTTTGGCATGTTTTGAAGATTGTCATTTAATGAATTATATTGATAAATGTAAACATTAAGTTTTTAAAGCTCCAGTAAACAATAAAAAATAAACTTTAAAAAAGGAAAAAAAGCAGCCTGCAACACGGCTCGAACCAGTGACCCCCGGAATCCTGAAGTAAAAACGCATAAGCCAACTGAGCTATCCTGCCAAGCATACTTCAGAAAGCGTATTTTATACTTTATATAAGCAATCTTCGTAGTTTCTCAAATTTAAACGACAACAACAGAACTCTCCAAATTATTCAATCGTTTCGCGTTGCAACGCTTTATAATTTTTAGGTTTTTTAATGGTCAAAAGATGCATATAATGGCTATATTAGACCATTGCCAATGTTCAGTAATACTGTTTCCTCACAAATATCATAACTAAACCGAAAATTTGCGAATCTGAAACAACTTTTTTCAATTTTGTCAATTTACCAAACCGTGAAAAGATCCCTTTAAGAACATCACATGTCATTTGTAAACACATATGTATGAATATTCAAACTCCAAAGGCATTATCGTGATAGAAATTTATGTCAGCTAGTCTTTAATATAATGTAAATGACCATTATCCATTAACTTTTACAATATAATAAAAAATTATAAACCTACGATAATCGGGTTCAGTTATGTCTTTAACAGCGTTCATGATATTAAGGTATGTTTTTTAACTGATTCTAAAATCCAGAATAATAGATGCATATAAACAAAATAGGTACCGCAAACTAGAAGATGGTTCAATGTTATAAAGTTGTTGATTATTTAAGTAAAATCTTGAATATGTGAATTACCTAGACTTAGTTCCGAAAAATGTAAGATTTTATTTATGCCGATTAAGATTATCTGTTCACCCTCTTCGTATACAGGCTGGTAGAGATTATGAGATTATCTGTTCACCCTCTTCGTATACAGACTGGTAGAGATTATGGAAACACTGTAGGAGAAAGATATTGTCTGTGTTGTTATGCCACGGGTATTGAGGACGAATTTCATTTTGTATGTATTTGTTCGACACTTGTTGGTATAAGTTGGAAATTGTACCATTGCTACAATCAACCAATATGTCTGAGCTGATAAAACTGTGCTTATTTGTTAAGGGTTCGTTGAGTATCAGATCCGAATGTGTTAAATCGCATAACGTAATTAACCAATTGTTAAACCACAGTTCTGTAATATGCATTTGTTTTGTATATATTCATGTCTGTCTGTCTGTCTGTCTGCCTGCCTGCCGAGCCTGCCTGCCTGCCTGCCTGTCTGTCTGTCTGTCTGTCTGTCTGTCTGTCTGTCTGTCTGTCTGCCTGCCTGCCTGTCTGCCTGCCTGCCTGCCTGCCTGCCTGCCTGCCTGTCTGTCTGTCTGTCTGTCTGTCTGTCTGTCTTGTCTGTCTGTCTGTCTGTCTGTCTGTCTGTCTGTCTGTCTGTCTGTCTGTCTGTCTGTCTGTCTGTCTGTCTGTCTGTCTGTCTGTCTGTCTGTCTGTCTGTCTGTCTGTCTGTCTGTCTGTCTGTCTGTCTGTCTGTCTGTCTGTCTGTCTGTCTGTCTGTCTGTCTGTCTGTCTGTCTGTCTGTCTGTCTGTCTGTCTGTCTGTCTGTCTGTCTGTCTGTCTGTCTGTCTGTCTGTCTGTCTGTCTGTCTGTCTGTCTGTCTGTCTGTCTGTCTGTCTGTCTGTCTGTCTGTCTGTCTGTCTGTCTGTCTGTCTGTCTGTCTGTCTGTCTGTCTGTCTGTCTGTCTGTCTGTCTGTCTGTCTGTCTGTCTGTCTGTCTGTCTGTCTGTCTGTCTGTCTGTCTGTCTGTCTGTCTGTCTGTCTGTCTGTCTGTCTGCCTGCCTGCCTGCCTGCCTGCCTGCCTGCCTGCCTGCCTGCCTGCCTGCCTGCCTGCCTGCCTGCCTGTCTGTCTGTCTGTCTGTCTGTCTGTCTGGTAGAACGATTTCAGGTTAAATAAACGGATTTGGTTATCCGTTGGAAGCAAACAGTGATTTAAATCATTATTTATTTTAAAAAGTTTATTAACAGTGACCCAATGATAAATACATTGAACGGAGGAGCTAAATGCTTCTTTTCAAGTACTTTGTTTCATATTGCTAATTAACAAACGAACGTGCAAACAATGTTGCTACCCATGTAAGGACAAGACTTGAAATATTTTTATTAAGTTAACATGGTCTTAATAGAGTTAATTTATCTACGGTCACACAACAAGATATACATCAATAATACATACAATCATATAAACATGACATGTTATAAATGATATATATTTACGAACGATTATACTTATTATTCTATTAAATACAATAAACTATGAAATACACAAAATCGTATTTACAGGCACGTTAGAAATTTTATTATTTTACGATAGCCTATAATCATAAATTATATCGAGGATACTGTCTTATAGTTATTAAGACAACTAAATGTAGACAATTATTTCTAAAAATTAATGCTTCGTTTGTATAACATAATTGTGGAATTTATAGACAGAAGTTCTATTTTATATTTTCCTATATTTGTCACCATCTATAAATTATGCTTAACATGGGTTATCTATTACACGTTACTATATTTCTCTATGTGTATGACATGTGTATGTATAGCGACATTTTACTAAATATGTCTATATGTTTAACATGGGTCAGATATTACAACAATTTACTATATTTGTCTATAAGTTGTACAAGGGTTAGGTATAACCACAATTTACTTGATGTGTCTATATTTTTTACATGTGTCCGGTTTTACAACATTTTACTATATGTGTCCATATGTTGTACACGTGACAGGTCTTACAACAATTTACTATATTTGTCTGTATGTTAAACATGCGTCAGGTTTTTCAATATTTTACAATATGTGTCTGTATGTTTTATATGGGTCAGGTTTTACAACATATTACTATATTTGTCTGTATGTTCAACATGTTTCAGGGTTTTCAATATTTTATTATACGTGTCTGTATGTTTTGCATGGGGCATGTATTATAACATTTTACTTTATGTGTCTGTATGCTTACATGGGTCATGTATCACACCATTTTGCTTTATGTGTCTGTATGTTTTACAGGTGTCATGCATTACAGCATTTTACTATATGTGTTTGTATGTTTTAAAGGTGTCATGTATTACAACATTTTACTATGTGTGTTTGTATTTTTTACAGGTGTCATGTATTACAACATTTTACTGTATGTTTTTCAATGTTTTACATGGGCCATGTATTACAACATTTTACTATATCTGTCTGTATGTTTTACATGTGTCATGTATTATAACATTTTACTATATGTGTTTGTATGTTTTACAGGTGCCATATATTACAACATTTTACTATATGTTTTTGCATGTTTTACAGGTGTCATGTATTACAACATTTTACTATATGTGTTTGTATATGTTTTACATGTGTCATGTATTACAACATTTTACTATGTGTGTCTGTATGTTTAACATGTGTCATGTATAACAACATTTTACTGCATGTTTTTCAATGTTTTACATGGGCCATGTATTACAACATTTCATTATATGTGTCTGTATGTTTTACATGTGTCATGTATTACAACATTTTACTATATGTGTCTTTATGTTTTACATTGGTCATGTATTACAACATTTGACAATATGTTTCTGCATGTTTTACATGGGTCAGGTATTACAACATTTTACTATATGTGTTTGTATGTTTTACATGGGTCATGTATTACAACATTTCACTATATGTGTCTGTATGTTTTACATGGGTCATGTATTACAACATTTTACTGTATGTGTTTGTATGTTTTACATGTGTCATGTATTACAACGTTTTACTGTATGTGTCTGTATGTTTTACATGGGTCATGTTATACAACATTTTACTATATGTGTTTGTATGTTTTACATGTGTCATGTATTACTACATTTTACTATATGTGTCTTTATGTTTTACATTGGTCATGTATTAGAACATTTGACAATATGTGTCTGCATGTTTTACATGGGTCAGGTAATACAACAATTTACTATATGTCTCTGTATGTTTTGCAGCAAGCCACTTCTGGTCAGGTCTCACAGACGAGGACATTGAAGGAACGTGGGTCTGGTTTGACACGGACACGAACGCCACATTCGTAGGTAGATAAAATTTTCGAATTGTTCATAACAGGTAAATTTTATAATCGCATTTATATATTGCGTACTTGGAAAGTGTATTGGAAGTATATTTTTTTGTAAATAGAACGATGACATATATTATAGTTTGCCGTCATGTTTGCACTTAACTTTAATTTCACATAACCCACAATCTGAGAATTTGTGTTTCTATACATTTGTGTCAACTTAAACTGATTTAACATCAGTTTGCGTTTACTCGTTAATAAATTGGTATTATGACAGTGTAGCTACAGAACAGCCTGTTATAAAACATGTCAAGCTTTTTTGGTCTTATAAGCAGATATGGTAGCTCCACGATCGTACACGCTGGTCTGGAGCCTCGCTGGCCTATATTACATAAGACCCATTTATACAAGAATTGGCTCATATTCTCCAGACTTCTACACGGGCTACGGCGGCCACAACAACATCGCGGACTGCGTCATCTTCGCCTACAACTTGGACTATTCCTGGATCGATTACGCCTGTAGTTCAGCTGCCGCCAAACCCTTATGCGAGCGCCCGTAAGTTATCGACGTGCGAACTAAATGAAACTTTTTTTTAAACCTATTTATTTAAGCTCGATTGCGTAACAAGCCTAAGCTTATATGAAACGCTCTCGAGTCCGTGTCCTTGGTGTCTATGGGGGAGATCTAAAGAACGCTCCCACAGGGGGGATCGAACCCGTGACCTCCCGGTTGCTAGGCGGACACCATATCCATTACACCACGGCGACTTTTTAAAGTCGTAATTATAGCCGAGCCACGTGGTACAATAATTGTGTCAGTTATTTTGTTTTAATTAGGTGATTACTTTTTTTATTATAAACATAAACGAATACACTATTTTCAAAATAAAATAAAAATATGATACTTCTTTTTAAAATGTTCACAATTCTTCAACAAAGAAATCCTTCTGCATCTGGAAGGATTTTCTTGTGATTGCAGTGGTTATCGCCATAAGCCGGATGGAGATAACCGCCGCGTGGAGTTTGGGGTATCACACGTTCAATAATACATATGTTCACATATCTTGAAACGCAGGTGCAGCCATGGCAATAGTTAAATGTACAGATAAGAATAAAAAAAAGCAACCACATCATAGTATTTCCTTCCAAGCTCATCCGTTGGTATTAAATGATTAGGACAGTGATCATGCGTTCAAACTGTGTATATTTGATTTTTTTTTTTTTTCAGTAGCGAAAGTTGTTCCTGTGAGTCAACGTCCGCCAATGTCATTGTAGGTTAACGTTGAAACTTTTCCTGATTCGACGTGTGCTTGTGATTTTTAATTTAATTTGATATCTGTTTCTGTGTCAGACTTCATAACGGTTAATAAAGCTAGACAGTTGTTTCAAAATTAAATTAAGCAAATTGAATTACAACGAGGTTAGATTTCGGAAGTGCATTAATATTTTAATGGATTGGTTCACGGTTTGACCAACTGAATATTGCTTCAACATGTTCCCACATACTTAACAAAATTGTATATTAAATAGCGTGCATATTTGATAGCGACAAACAACTTAAACACAACTGTTATATACTTCTACGTTATTTAATGCTTTTATGACCATAAGTAATTCAGGTTAAATTGTTAAAAGTGTAAAGTGTTAATTAGGTTTAAAACATATTTTTTCTTTCGACTTACCAGACTGATCGTGTCTTTTGTGCCAACCCTAAATATTTTAATGGATTTTCCATCTTGTGTTTTCGGTCATTTTTGTGCCATTCAGTCAAATTCGCTCTATTAACTTCAAATGAAATAAAAGAAATACTTAAATTGTTATTGCGAGATTTTCAATATTTATTTAAGTTTGAAATCAATCTGGTATTGCAAATAACGGGTGACAAAAAAAGGAACTCCAATCGGAACGTAGATCGCTTGTTTGAAGTAAAATCAGCATCCATTCAAGCACATGCTGTAATATTAAAGTCACTTGATCCTGAGATTCCCGGTTCAAAGACCAGATGTGGGAAACATTTTATGACTACTAGTATATTTCGTTCTCGGTATAATACTAAAACATTTAAGTTTCGATGCTTTAATCTGTCAATGTAAAGTCTTTAAATGACAAACTTTAACATAAACAATCGAATTCGTTGAATTGATATCCCCCGCTCAATAAATTTTGTTTATGGATGGGTATAGAACTAAAAAAGGTGTACGTGAAGGGTTGTGCATGAGAACAATTACATCAGGACATTTTGAGAACCCATTTAAGTATGGTAGAATCCTTACCAAATAAGGAATATTTAATCAAACTGTGTGATTTCGACCTTTGTGTGTGACTTTGACCATGACCCTAGCAACCTGGATCTTATATTTGACACTCAGCGTGATGATGGATAACAATTTTGGACAGTTATTACAGAATCCATTGATGCATAGTAAAGGAATGACTAAATAATGCATTATTCATCAAATTGTGACCTTTGACCTCAATGTGCGGCCTTGACCTTAGCCCCTAGGATTATGGGTGTTGAAAGTGAAGCACCCCCAGATGATTGAGAACAGGTATGGCAAGTTTCATAGCCCTGGCTCATGTTTTAATGGACATAAAGCTCTAAGCTTATATTAAAAAGCATTTTTTCAAGATACAAAGGGCCATAACTACTTTATTAATAGATAATGTACATTGCCATTTGGCGTGCATCATACTCTAATCCATATATATACTCATACCAAGTTTCAATGAAATACGCCAAAGCACTTCCAAGATATGGTTCCGGACACAAAAGTTAGCATTTTTTCAAGATACAAGGGGCCATAACTCCGTTATTAACAGATGGTGTACAATACCATTTGGCGTGCACCATCCTCTTATCCATTTATATACTCATACCAAGTTTCAAAGAAATCCGCCATAGCACTTCGAAGATATGGCTCCAAACACAAAAATGCCGGACGGACGGACGGACGGAAAGACGGACGGACTGACAACGCCAAAACAATATCCCTCCGCCTATGGCGGTTGATAACAAATATGTTCATTCTACTTCGTGCGATATAGAAATCTGATTCTGCAATCGTATACACCTTATGGTCGTATGTACTGATATTATACGCTTTGAGAAACAAATACTTGTTGACCAAAATGATGGACTCTTCCTGATTATACTATCTTATCTCGACCTTTACCATGACTGTATTGAACCCATCATGAATATACTATGAGGGAAACTTCTCTGTCTGCCTTGCCAGTCAAGGACTTGTGATGCCGTCGTCATTGTGTAAATTAACTTGCTCTTACTGTTCACACTTATTATTTCTTAATTTTTAGTTTTCTGCATAGTATTGCATATTTAATTATTATATAATCGCCAATTTATTATTCATGCACGTTAAGTTTTTTTTACGATATAAAACGAAGTTTTAACACATAAACAATCAGTATTTCAATACATATACATGTATGAATATCATCTACAACATCAGTTAAGCTAATTCCAGTTCGCTTTTGTTACGAAAAAGCTATTATCTCTGTGAATATGATTGAAGTTAAAAAAAAAATGTCATCATGAAACCTAGAACACCCTGTATACTTTTATAAAAACCTCACACAATGCTATGTTGATGTATTTGTTGTTTAGCGCCGAGAACTCAGTTCAATAGCAAAATTAAGTACAATACTCTACTGAAACCGATGTATTTACACAGTTTATTTATGACATATTAAGGGCCATTTAAGTAGGCCACTATTTTGTCGATTTTAAGTGTTATTATAGCAAACAATAAAACTCCAGACACTTTATCAGGAGATAAATTATTGTTCGTTTCCACTACTGTGACAGAACTATACATATAAAATGATAAAACTGGAATCACCGCCTTGGCACGGTTTGAGGGCTAGATAAGTAGGGCACTTAACCTAGAAATAATAACAGCCAAACGTGGGTATTAAATTATCGTTATCATTATCAAATGTACATAGAAAGACAAAATGAAAAATGAATGTCAACACGTGACGCGCGAATCGAATATTACACATCTGAATAACAATTGCATTAGTCGGTACATAAACTTCAGCGCGAAAGCAGATGATACCCATGGTTATCTAGAAAACGAGACATTAAAATACATCAATAAGCAAGAAAACAAAAAGCCCACCGGAATGGCAATAATGAGTAAACATTATAATGTCAAAAACAAGTTTTATGATGTCCAACCAGCGACCGTTTGGTCCTGGCTTTGATCGCCACTCAGAACTGTTATAAGATCTGCCTTAATGCAATTGTAACTGTTCTTCACAGGAACAAAATTCTTTTAGAATCATATTTAATGTCTTTTAATGAGTTCGTTACAACATAGCTAATATAAACATGTTTTATGTTTTCAATACGCGAAAATACACTTTGGTTAACGGGTCAACTATACATGATCTATTTCAACTTTACGGAAGGCATTTCAAAATTATTTATTTCTGTTCGAATGTTTGTTGCAAATCGATTACATCATCATCTAAACAATATTGTACAGCAGTCAAGTCGATATTGTACACTTTTGTAATATTACAACGATATTGTATACTTGTGTGATGTCAAAAAAAAGTGTACACTTATATGATGACAAAACGATATTATCCCCATATATATGATGTCAATATGTTGTTGTATACCTTGGTGATGTCGAATCGATATTGTACACAATATTACATGCTATTCTGGCGATCGAGGGTCAATATGCTATACACGCTAACCCATGGCAACAGAAACGGACTGTGGTAGGATTGAACAGTGTAGCTGAGACCAGGTAACGGACTGATAGGATTGAACAGTGTAGCCGAGACCAGGTAACGGACTGGAAGGATTGAACAGTGTAGCCGAGACCAGGTAACGGACTGGAAGGATTGAACAGTGTAGCCGAGACCAGGTAACGGACTGTGGTAGGATTGAACAGTGTAGCTGAGACCAGGTAACGGACAGTGGTAGGATTGAACAGTGTAGCCGAGACCAGGTAACGGACTGAGGTAGGATTGAACAGTGTAGCCGAGACCAGGTAACGGACTGGAAGGATTGAACAGTGTAGCTGAGACCAGGTAACGGACAGGAAGGATTGAACAGTGTAGCCGAGAACAGGTAACGGACTGTGGTAGGATTGAACAGTGTAGCCGAGACCAGGTAAAGAACTGTGGTAGGATTGAACAGTGTAGCCGAAACCAGGTAACGGACAGGAAGGATTGAACAGTGTAGCTGAGACCAGGTAACGGACTGTGGTAGGATTGAACATTGCAGCCGAGACCAGGTAACGGACTGTGGTAGGATTGAACAGTGTAGCCGAAGCCAGGTAACGGAATGTGGTAGGATTGAACAGTGTAGCCGAGACCAGGTAACGGACTGGAAGGATTGAACAGTGTAACCGAAGCCAGGTAACGGACTGATAGGATTGAACAGTGTAGCCGAGACCAGGTAACGTACTGGAAGGATTGAACAGTGTAGCTGAGACCAGGTAACGGACTGTGATAGGATTGAACAGTGTAGCCGAGACCAGGTAACGGACTGGTAGGATTGAACAGTGTAGCCGAAGCCTGGTAACGGACTGTGGTAGAATTGAACAGTGTAGCCGAGACCAGGTAACGGACTGATAGGATTGAACAGTGTAGCCGAAGCCATGTAACGGACTTTGGTAGGATTGAACAGTGTAGCCGAGACCAGGTAACGGTCTGGAAGTATTGAACAGTGTAGCCGAGACCAGGTAACGGACTATGGTAGGATTGAACAGTGTAACCGAGACCAGGTTACGGACTGTGGTAGGATTGAACAGTGTAGCCGAGACCAGGTAACGGACTGTGGTAGGATTGAACAGTGTAGCCGAAGCCAGGTAACGGAATGTGGTAGGATTGAACAGTGTAGCCGAGACCAGGTAACGGACTGGTAGGATTGAACAGTGTAGCCGAGACCAGGTAACGGAATGTGGTAGGATTGAACAGTGTAGCCGAGACCAGGTAACGGACTGGAAGGATTGAACAGTGTAACCGAAGCCAGGTAACGGACTGATAGGATTGAACAGTGTAGCCGAGACCAGGTAACGGACTGGAAGGATTGAACAGTGTAGCTGAGACCAGGTAACGGACTGTGATAGGATTGAACAGTGTAGCCGAGACCAGGTAACGGACTGGTAGGATTGAACAGTGTAGCCGAAGCCTGGTAACGGACTGTGGTAGAATTGAACAGTGTAGCTGAGACCAGGCAACGGACTGGTAGGATTGAACAGTGTAGCCGAAACCAGGTAACGGACTTTGGTAGGATTGAACAGTGTAGCCGAGACCAGGTAACGGACTGTGGTAGGCTTGAACAGTGTAGCCGAGACCAGGTAACGGACTGGAAGGATTGAAAAGTGTAGCCGAAACCAGGTAACGGACTGTGGTAGGATTGAACAGTGTAGCCGAGACCAGGTAAAGAACTGTGGTAGGATTGAACAGTGTAGCCGAAACCAGGTAACGGACAGGAAGGATTGAACAGTGTAGCTGAGACCAGGTAACGGACTGTGGTAGGATTGAACATTGCAGCCGAGACCAGGTAACGGACTGTGGTAGGATTGAACAGTGTAGCCGAAACCAGGTAACGGACTGTGGTAGGATTGAACAGTGTAGCCGAAGCCAGGTAACGGACTGTGGTAGGATTGAACAGTGTAGCTGAGACCAGGTAACGGACAGGAAGGATTGAACAGTGTAGCTGAGACCAGGTAACGGACTGATAGGATTGAACAGTGTAGCCGAAGCCTGGTAACGGACTGATAGGATTGAACAGTGTAGCCGAAGCCTGGTAACGGACTGTGGTAGGATTGATCAGTGTAGCCGATACCAGGGAACGGACTGTGGAAAGGATTGAACAGTGTAGCTGAGACCAGGTAACGGACTGTGGTAGGATTGAACAGTGTAGCCAAAACCAGGTAACGGACTGTGGTAGGATTGAACAGTGTAGCCGAGACCAGGTAACGGTCTGGAAGTATTGAACAGTGTAGCCGAAGCCAGGTAACGGACTGGTAGGATTAAACAGTGTAGCCGAGACCAGGTAACGGACTGGAAGGATTGAACAGTGTAGCCGAGACCAGGTAACGGACTATGGTAGGATTGAACAGTGTAACCGAGACCAGGTAACGGACTGTGGTAGGATTGAACAGTGTAGCCGAGACCAGGTAACGGTCTGGAAGGATTGAACAGTGTAGCCGAGACCAGGTAACGGAATGTGGTAGGATTGAACAGTGTAGCCAAGACCAGGTAACGGACTGGAAGGATTGAACAGTGTAACCGAAGCCAGGTAACGGACTGATAGGATTGAACAGTGTAGCCGAGACCAGGTAACGGACTGGAAGGATTGAACAGTGTAGCCGAGACCAGGTAACGGACTGGAAGGATTGAACAGTGTAGCCGAGACCAGGTAACGGACTGTGGTAGGATTGAACAGTGTAGCTGAGACCAGGTAACGGACTGTGGTAGGATTGAACAGTGTAGCCGAGACCAGGTAAAGGACTGTGGTAGGATTGAACAGTGTAGCCGAGACCAGGTAACGGACTGTGGTAGGATTGAACAGTGTAGCCGAGACCAGGTAACGGACTGGAAGGATTGAACAGTGTAGCTGAGACCAGGTAACGGACAGGAAGGATTGAACAGTGTAGCCGAGAACAGGTAACGGACTGTGGTAGGATTGAACAGTGTAGCCGAGACCAGGTAAAGAACTGTGGTAGGATTGAACAGTGTAGCCGAAACCAGGTAACGGACAGGAAGGATTGAACAGTGTAGCTGAGACCAGGTAACGGACTGTGGTAGGATTGAACATTGCAGCCGAGACCAGGTAACGGACTGTGGTAGGATTGAACAGTGTAGCCGAAGCCAGGTAACGGAATGTGGTAGGATTGAACAGTGTAGCCGAGACCAGGTAACGGACTGGAAGGATTGAACAGTGTAACCGAAGCCAGGTAACGGACTGATAGGATTGAACAGTGTAGCCGAGACCAGGTAACGTACTGGAAGGATTGAACAGTGTAGCTGAGACCAGGTAACGGACTGTGATAGGATTGAACAGTGTAGCCGAGACCAGGTAACGGACTGGTAGGATTGAACAGTGTAGCCGAAGCCTGGTAACGGACTGTGGTAGAATTGAACAGTGTAGCCGAGACCAGGTAACGGACTGATAGGATTGAACAGTGTAGCCGAAGCCATGTAACGGACTTTGGTAGGATTGAACAGTGTAGCCGAGACCAGGTAACGGTCTGGAAGTATTGAACAGTGTAGCCGAGACCAGGTAACGGACTATGGTAGGATTGAACAGTGTAACCGAGACCAGGTTACGGACTGTGGTAGGATTGAACTGTGTAGCCGAGACCAGGTAACGGACTGTGGTAGGATTGAACAGTGTAGCCGAAGCCAGGTAACGGAATGTGGTAGGATTGAACAGTGTAGCCGAGACCAGGTAACGGACTGGTAGGATTGAACAGTGTAGCCGAGACCAGGTAACGGAATGTGGTAGGATTGAACAGTGTAGCCGAGACCAGGTAACGGACTGGAAGGATTGAACAGTGTAACCGAAGCCAGGTAACGGACTGATAGGATTGAACAGTGTAGCCGAGACCAGGTAACGGACTGGAAGGATTGAACAGTGTAGCTGAGACCAGGTAACGGACTGTGATAGGATTGAACAGTGTAGCCGAGACCAGGTAACGGACTGGTAGGATTGAACAGTGTAGCCGAAGCCTGGTAACGGACTGTGGTAGAATTGAACAGTGTAGCTGAGACCAGGCAACGGACTGGTAGGATTGAACAGTGTAGCCAAAACCAGGTAACGGACTTTGGTAGGATTGAACAGTGTAGCCGAGACCAGGTAACGGACTGTGGTAGGCTTGAACAGTGTAGCCGAGACCAGGTAACGGACTGGAAGGATTGAAAAGTGTAGCCGAAACCAGGTAACGGACTGTGGTAGGATTGAACAGTGTAGCCGAGACCAGGTAAAGAACTGTGGTAGGATTGAACAGTGTAGCCGAAACCAGGTAACGGACAGGAAGGATTGAACAGTGTAGCTGAGACCAGGTAACGGACTGTGGTAGGATTGAACATTGCAGCCGAGACCAGGTAACGGACTGTGGTAGGATTGAACAGTGTAGCCGAAACCAGGTAACGGACTGTGGTAGGATTGAACAGTGTAGCCGAAGCCAGGTAACGGCCTGTGGTAGGATTGAACAGTGTAGCTGAGACCAGGTAACGGACAGGAAGGATTGAACAGTGTAGCTGAGACCAGGTAACCGACTGATAGGATTGAACAGTGTAGCCGAAGCCTGGTAACGGACTGATAGGATTGAACAGTGTAGCCGAAGCCTGGTAACGGACTGTGGTAGGATTGATCAGTGTAGCCGATACCAGGGAACGGACTGTGGTAGGATTGAACAGTGTAGCTGAGACCAGGTAACGGACTGTGGTAGGATTGAACAGTGTAGCCAAAACCAGGTAACGGACTGTGGTAGGATTGAACAGTGTAGCCGAGACCAGGTAACGGTCTGGAAGTATTGAACAGTGTAGCCGAAGCCAGGTAACGGACTGGTAGGATTAAACAGTGTAGCCGAGACCAGGTAACGGACTGGAAGGATTGAACAGTGTAGCCGAGACCAGGTAACGGACTATGGTAGGATTGAACAGTGTAACCGAGACCAGGTAACGGACTGTGGTAGGATTGAACAGTGTAGCCGAGACCAGGTAACGGTCTGGAAGGATTGAACAGTGTAGCCAAGACCAGGTAACGGACTATGGTAGGATTGAACAGTGTAGCCGAGACCAGGTAACGGACTGGAAGGATTGATCAGTGTAGCCGAGACCAGGTAACGGACTGGAAGGATTGAACAGTGTAACCGAGACCAGGTAACGGACTGTGGTAGGATTGATCAGTGTAGCCGAGACCAGGTAACAGTCTGGAAGGATTAAACAGTGTAGCCGAGACCAGGTAACGGACTATGGTAGGATTGAACAGTGTAACCGAGACCAGGTTACGGACTGTGGTAGGATTGAACAGTGTAGCCGAGACCAGGTAACGGACTGTGGTAGGATTGAACAGTGTAGCCGAAGCCAGGTAACGGAATGTGGTAGGATTGAACAGTGTAGCCGAGACCAGGTAACGGACTGGTAGGATTGAACAGTGTAGCCGAGACCAGGTAACGGAATGTGGTAGGATTGAACAGTGTAGCCGAGACCAGGTAACGGACTGGAAGGATTGAACAGTGTAACCGAAGCCAGGTAACGGACTGGCAGGATTGAACAGTGTTGCCGAGACCAGGTAACGGACTGGAAGGATTGAACAGTGTAGCTGAGACCAGGTAACGGACTGTGATAGGATTGAACAGTGTAGCCGAGACCAGGTAACGGACTGTGGTAGGATTGAACAGTGTAGCCAAAACCAGGTAACGGACTGGTAGGATTGAACAGTGTAGCCGAAGCGAGGTAACGGACTGGTAGGATTGAACAGTGTAGCCGAGGCCAGGTAACGGACTGTGGTAGGATTGAACAGTGTAGCCGAGACCAGGTAACGGACTGATAGGATTGAACAGTGTAGCCGAAGCCAGGTAACGGACTGGAAGGATTGAACAGTGTAACCGAAGCCAGGTAACGGACTTTGGTAGGATTAAACAGTGTAGCCGAAGCCAGGTAACGGACTTTGGTAGGATTGAACAGTGTAGCCGAGACCAGGTAACGGATTGTGGTAGGATTGAACAGTGTAGCCGAGACCAGGTAACGGACTGGAAGGATTGAACAGTGTAGCCGAAGCCAGGTAACGGACTGTGGTAGGATTGAACAGTGTAGCCGAAGCCAGGTAAAGGACTGGTAGGATTGAACAGTGTAGCCGAAGCCAGTTAACGGACTGTGATAGGATTGAACAGTGTAGCCGAGACCAGGTAACGGATTGTGGTAGGATTAAACAGTGTAGCCGAAACCAGGTAACGGACAGGAAGGATTGAACAGTGTAGCCGAGGCCAGGTAACGGACTGGTAGGATTGAACAGTGTAGCCGAAGCCAGGTAACGGACTGGTAGGATTGAACAGTATAGCCGAAACCAGGTAACGGACTGATAGGATTGAACAGTGTAGCTGAGACCAGGTAACGGACTGGTAGGATTGAACAGTGTAACCGAAGCCTGGTAACGGACTGGAAAGATTGAACAGTGTAGCCAAGACCAGGTAACGGACTGGAAGGATTGAACATTGTAACCGAAGCCTGGGAACAGACTGGTAGGATTGAACAGTGTAGCCGAGACCAGGTAACGGTCTGTCGTAGGATTGAACAGTGTAGCCGAGACCAGGTAACGGACTGTGGTAGGATTGAACAGTGTAGCTGAGACCAGGTAACGGACTGGTAGGATAGAACAGTGTAGCCGAGACCAGGTAACGGACTGGTAGGATTGAACAGTGTAGCCGAAGCCTGGTAACGGACTGTGGTAGAATTGAACAATGTAGCTGAGACCAGGCAACGGACTGGTAGGATTGAACAGTGTAGCCGAAACCAGGTAACGGACTTTGGTAGGATTGAACAGTGTAGCCGAGACCAGGTAACGGACTGTGGTAGGCTTGAACAGTGTAGCCGAGACCAGGTAACGAACTGGAAGGATTGAAAAGTGTAGCCGAAACCAGGTAACGGACTGTGGTAGGATTGAACAGTGTAGCCGAGACCAGGTAAAGAACTGTGGTAGGATTGAACAGTGTAGCCGAAACCAGGTAACGGACAGGAAGGATTGAACAGTGTAGCTGAGACAAGGTAACGGACTGTGGTAGGATTGAACATTGCAGCCGAGACCAGGTAACGGACTGTGGTAGGATTGAACAGTGTAGCCGAAACCAGGTAACGGACTGTGGTAGGATTGAACAGTGTAGCCGAAGCCAGGTAACGGACTGTGGTAGGATTGAACAGTGTAGCTGAGACCAGGTAACGGACAGGAAGGATTGAACAGTGTAGCTGAGACCAGGTAACGGACTGGTAGGATTGAACAGTGTAGCCGAGACCAGGTTACGGACAGGAAGGATTGAACAGTGTAGCCGAGACCAGGTAACGGACTGTGGTAGGATTGAACAGTGTAGCCGAAGCCAGGTAACGGACTGTGGTAGGATTGAACAGTGTAGCCGAAGCCAGGTAACGGACTGTGGTAGGATTGAACAGTGTAGCTGAGACCAGGTAACGGACAGGAAGGATTGAACAGTGTAGCTGAGACCAGGTAACGGACTGGTAGGATTGAACAGTGTAGCCGAGACCAGGTTACGGACAGGAAGGATTGAACAGTGTAGCTGAGACCAGGTAACGGACAGGAAGGATTGAACAGTGTAGCCGAGACCAGGTAACGGACTGATAGGATTGAACAGTGTAGCCGAAGCCTGGTAACGGACTGATAGGATTGAACAGTGTAGCCGAAGCCTGGTAACGGACTGTGGTAGGATTGATCAGTGTAGCCGATACCAGGGAACGGACTGTCGTAGGATTGAACAGTGTAGCTGAGACCAGGTAACGGACTGTGGTAGGATTGAACAGTGTAGCCAAAACCAGGTAACGGAATGTGGTAGGATTGAACAGTGTAGCCGAGACCAGGTAACGGTTTGGAAGTATTGAACAGTGTAGCCGAAGCCAGGTAACGGACTATGGTAGGATTGAACAGTGTAGCCGAGACCAGGTAACGGACTGGAAGGATTGAACAGTGTAGCCGAGACCAGGTAACGGACTATGGTAGGATTGAACAGTGTAACCGAGACCAGGTAACGGACTGTGGTAGGATTGAACAGTGTAGCCGAGACCAGGTAACGGTCTGGAAGGATTGAACAGTGTAGCCAAGACCAGGTAACGGACTATGGTAGGATTGAACAGTGTAGCCGAGACCAGGTAACGGACTGGAAGGATTGATCAGTGTAGCCGAGACCAGGTAACGGACTGGAAGGATTGAACAGTGTAACCGAGACCAGGTAACGGACTGTGGTAGGATTGATCAGTGTAGCCGAGACCAGGTAACGGTCTGGAAGGATTAAACAGTGAAGCCGAGACCAGGTAACGGACTATGGTAGGATTGAACAGTGTAACCGAGACCAGGTTACGGACTGTGGTAGGATTGAACAGTGTAGCCGAGACCAGGTAACGGACTGTGGTAGGATTGAACAGTGTAGCCGAAGCCAGGTAACGGAATGTGGTAGGATTGAACAGTGTAGCCGAGACCAGGTAACGGACTGGTAGGATTGAACAGTGTAGCCGAGACCAGTAACGGAATGTGGTAGGATTGAACAGTGTAGCCGAGACCAGGTAACGGACTGGAAGGATTGAACAGTGTAACCGAAGCCAGGTAACGGACTGATAGGATTGAACAGTGTAGCCAAGACCAGGTAACGGACTGGAAGGATTGAACAGTGTAGCTGAGACCAGGTAACGGACTGTGATAGGATTGAACAGTGTAGCCGAGACCAGGTAACGGACTGGTAGGATTGAACAGTGTAGCCGAAGCCTGGTAACGGACTGTAGTAGAATTGAACAGTGTAGCTGAGACCAAGCAACGGACTGGTAGGATTGAACAGTGTAGCCGAAACCAGGTAACGGACTTTGGTAGGATTGAACAGTGTAGCCGAGACCAGGTAACGGACTGTGGTAGGCTTGAACAGTGCAGCCGAGACCAGGTAACGGACTGGAAGGATTGAAAAGTGTAGCCGAAACCAGGTAACGGACTGTGGTAGGATTGAACAGTGTAGCCGAGACCAGGTAAAGAACTGTGGTAGGATTGAACAGTGTAGCCGAAACCAGGTAACGGACAGGAAGGATTGAACAGTGTAGCTGAGACCAGGTAACGGACTGTGGTAGGATTGAACATTGCAGCCGAGACCAGGTAACGGACTGTGGTAGGATTGAACAGTGTAGCCGAAACCAGGTAACGGACTGTGGTAGGATTGAACAGTGTAGCCGAAGCCAGGTAACGGACTGTGGTAGGATTGAACAGTGTAGCTGAGACCAGGTAACGGACAGGAAGGATTGAACAGTGTAGCTGAGACCAGGTAACGGACTGATAGGATTGAACAGTGTAGCCGAAGCCTGGTAACGGACTGATAGGATTGAACAGTGTAGCCGAAGCCTGGTAACGGACTGTGGTAGGATTGATCAGTGTAGCCGATACCAGGGAACGGACTGTGGTAGGATTGAACAGTGTAGCTGAGACCAGGTAACGGACTGTGGTAGGATTGAACAGTGTAGCCAAAACCAGGTAACGGACTGTGGTAGGATTGAACAGTGTAGCCGAGACCAGGTAACGGTCTGGAAGTATTGAACAGTGTAGCCGAAGCCAGGTAACGGACTGGTAGGATTGAACAGTGTAGCCGAGACCAGGTAACGGACTGGAAGGATTGAACAGTGTAGCCGAGACCAGGTAACGGACTATGGTAAGATTGAACAGTGTAACCGAGACCAGGTAACGGACTGTGGTAGGATTGAACAGTGTAGCCGAGACCAGGTAACGGTCTGGAAGGATTGAACAGTGTAGCCAAGACCAGGTAACGGACTATGGTAGGATTGAACAGTGTAGCCGAGACCAGGTAACGGACTGGAAGGATTGATCAGTGTAGCCGAGACCAGGTAACGGACTGGAAGGATTGAACAGTGTAACCGAGACCAGGTAACGGACTGTGGTAGGATTGATCAGTGTAGCCGAGACCAGGTAACGGTCTGGAAGGATTAAACAGTGTAGCCGAGACCAGGTAACGGACTATGGTAGGATTGAACAGTGTAACCGAGACCAGGTTACGGACTGTGGTAGGATTGAACAGTGTAGCCGAGACCAGGTAACGGACTGTGGTAGGATTGAACAGTGTAGCCGAAGCCAGGTAACGGACTGTGGTAGGATTGAACAGTGTAGCCGAGACCAGGTAACGGACTGGTAGGATTGAACAGTGTAGCCGAGACCAGGTAACGGAATGTGGTAGGATTGAACAGTGTAGCCGAGACCAGGTAACGGACTGGAAGGATTGAACAGTGTAACCGAAGCCAGGTAACGGACTGGCAGGATTGAACAGTGTTGCCGAGACCAGGTAACGGACTGGACGGATTGAACAGTGTAGCTGAGACCAGGTAACGGACTGTGATAGGATTGAACAGTGTAGCCGAGACCAGGTAACGGACTGTGGTAGGATTGAACAGTGTAGCCAAAACCAGGTAACGGACTGGTAGGATTGAACAGTGTAGCCGAAGCGAGGTAACGGACTGGTAGGATTGAACAGTGTAACCGAGGCCAGGTAACGGACTGTGGTAGGATTGAACAGTGTAGCCGAGACCAGGTAACAGACTGATAGGATTGAACAGTGTAGCCGAAGCCAGGTAACGGACTGGAAGGATTGAACAGTGTAACCGAAGCCAGGTAACGGACTTTGGTAGGATTAAACAGTGTAGCCGAAGCCAGGTAACGGACTTTGGTAGGATTGAACAGTGTAGCCGAGACCAGGTAACGGATTGTGGTAGGATTGAACAGTGTAGCCGAGACCAGGTAACGGACTTGAAGGATTGAAAAGTGTAGCCGAAGCCAGGTAACGGACTGTGGTAGGATTGAACAGTGTAGCCGAAGCCAGGTAAAGGACTGGTAGGATTAAACAGTGTAGCCGAAGCCAGTTAACGGACTGTGGTAGGATTGAACAGTGTAGCCGAGACCAGGTAACGGACTGATAGGATTGAACAGTGTAGCCGAAGCCATGTAACGGACTTTGGTAGGATTGAACAGTGTAGCCGAGACCAGGTAACGGATTGTGGTAGGATTAAACAGTGTAGCCGAAACCAGGTAACGGACAGGAAGGATTGAACAGTGTAGCCGAGACCAGGTAACGAACTGGTAGGATTGAACAGTGTAGCCGAAGCCAGGTAACGGACTGGTAGGATTGAACAGTATAGCCGAAACCAGGTAACGGACTGATAGGATTGAACAGTGTAGCTGAGACCAGGTAACGGACTGGTAGGATTGAACAGTGTAACCGAAGCCTGGTAACGGACTGGAAGGATTGAACAGTGTAGCCAAGACCAGGTAACGGACTGGAAGGATTGAACAGTGTAACCGAAGCCTGGGAACAGACTGGTAGGATTGAACAGTGTAGCCGAGACCAGGTAACGGACTGTGGTAGGATTGAACAGTGTAGCCGAGACCAGGTAACAGACTGGTAGGATTGAACAGTGTAGCCGAAACCAGGTAACAAACTGTGGTAGGATTGAACAGTGTAGCCGAGACCAGGTAACGGACTGTGGTAGGATTGAACAGTGTAGCTGAGACCAGGTAACGGACTGGTAGGATTTAACAGTGTAGCCGAAGCCAGGTAAAGGACTGTGGTAGGATTGAACAGTGTAGCTGAGACCAGGTAACGGACTGTGGTAGGATTAAACAGTGTAGCCGAGACCAGGTAACGGACAGGAAGGATTGAACAGTGTAGCCGAGACCAGGTAACGGACAGAAAGGATTGAACAGTGTAGCCGAGACCAGGTAACGGACTGTGGTAGGATTGAACAGTGTAGCTGAGACCAGGTAACGGACTGTGGTAGGATTGAACAGTGTAGCCGAAGCCAGGTAACGGACTGTGGTAGGATTGAACAGTGTAGCCGAAGCCTGGTAACGGACTGGTAGGATTGAACAGTGTAGCCGAAGCCAGGTAACGGACTGGTAGGATTGAACAGTGTAGCCGAAGCCAGGTAACGGACTGTGGTAGGATTGAACAGTGTAGCCAAGACCAGGTAACGGACTTTGGTAGGATTGAACAGTGTAGCCGAGACCAGGTAACGGACTGGTAGCATTGAACAGTGTAGCCGAAGCCAGGTAACGGACTGTGGTAGGATTGAACAGTGTAGCCGAAGCCTGGTAACGGACTGTGGTAGGATTGAACAGTGTAGCCGAAGCCAGGTAACGGACTGGAAGGATTGAACAGTGTAGCCGAGACCAGGTAACGGACTGGTAGGATTGAACGGTGTAACCGAGACCAGGTAACGGACAGGAAGGATTGAACAGTGTAGCCGAGGCCAGGTAACGGACTGGTAGGATTGAACAGTGTAACCGAGACCAGGTAACGGACTGTGGTAGGATTGAACAGTGTAGCCGAAGCCAGGTAACGGACTGTGGTAGGATTGAACAGTGTAGCCGAAGCCAGGTAACGGACTTTGATAGGATTAAACAGTGTAGCCGAGACCAGGTAACGGACTGGTAGGATTGAACAGTGTAGCTGAGACCAGGTAACGGTCTGTGGTAGGATTGAACAGTGTAGCCGAGACCAGGTAACGGACTGTGGTAGGATTGAAGAGTGTAGCTGAGACCAGGTAACGGACTGGTAGGATTGAACAGTGTAGCCGAGACCAGGTAACGGACTGGTAGGATTGAACAGTGTAACCGAGACCAGGTTACGGACTGTGGTAGAATTGAACAGTGTAGCTGAGACCAGGCAACGGACTGGTAGGATTGAACAGTGTAGCCGAAACCAGGTAACGGACTTTGGTAGGATTGAACAGTGTAGCCGAGACCAGGTAACGGACTGTGGTATGCTTGAACAGTGTAGCCGAGACCAGGTAACGGACTGAAAGGATTGAAAAGTGTAGCCGAAACGAGGTAACGGACTGTGGTAGGATTGAACAGTGTAGCCGAGACCAGGTAAAGAACTGTGGTAGGATTGAACAGTGTAGCCGAAACCAGGTAACGGACAGGAAGGATTGAACAGTGTAGCTGAGACCAGGTAACGGACTGTGGTAGGATTGAACATTGCAGCCGAGACCAGGTAACGGACTGTGGTAGGATTGAACAGTGCAGCCGAAACCAGGTAACGGACTGTGGTAGGATTGAACAGTGTAGCCGAAGCCAGGTAACGGACTGTGGTAGGATTGAACAGTGTAGCTGAGACCAGGTAACGGACAGGAAGGATTGAACAGTGTAGCTGAGACCAGGTAACGGACTGATAGGATTGAACAGTGTAGCCGAAGCCTGGTAACGGACTGATAGGATTGAACAGTGTAGCCGAAGCCTGGTAACGGACTGTGGTAGGATTGATCAGTGTAGCCGATACCAGGGAACGGACTGTGGTAGGATTGAACAGTGTAGCTGAGACCAGGTAACGGACTGTGGTAGGATTGAACAGTGTAGCCAAAACCAGGTAACGAACTGTGGTAGGATTGAACAGTGTAGCCGAGACCAGGTAACGGTCTGGAAGTATTGAACAGTGTAGCCGAAGCCAGGTAACGGACTTGAAGGATTGAACAGTGTAGCCGAAGCCAGGTTACGGACTGTGGTAGGATTGAACAGTGTAACCGAAGCAAGGTAACGGACTGATAGGATTGAACAGTGTAGCCGAGACCAGGTAACGGACTGGAAGGATTGAACAGTGTAGCTGAGACCAGGTAACGGACTGTGATAGGATTGAACAGTGTAGCCGAGACCAGGTAACGGACTGTGGTAGGATTGAACAGTGTAGCCAAAACCAGGTAACGGACTGGTAGAATTTAACAGTGTAGCCGAAGCGAGGTAACGGACTGGTAGGATTGAACAGTGTAGCCGAGGCCAGGTAACGGACTGTGGTAGGATTGAACAGTGTAGCCGAGACCAGGTAACGGACTGATAGGATTGAACAGTGTAGCCGAAGCCAGGTAACGGACTGGAAGGATTGAACAGTGTAACCGAAGCCAGGTAACGGACTTTGGTAGGATTAAACAGTGTAGCCGAAGCCAGGTAACGGACTTTGGTAGGATTGAACAGTGTAGCCGAGACCAGGTAACGGATTGTGGTAGGATTGAACAGTGTAGCCGAGACCAGGTAACGGACTGGAAGGATTGAACAGTGTAGCCGAAGCCAGGTAACGGACTGTGGTAGGATTGAACAGTGTAGCCGAAGCCAGGTAAAGGACTGGTAGGATTAAAAAGTGTAGCCGAAGCCAGGTAACGGACTGTGGTAGGATTGAACAGTGTAGCCGAGACCAGGTAACGGACTGATAGGATTGAACAGTGTAGCCGAAGCCAGGTAACGGACTTTGGTAGGATTGAACAGTGTAGCCGAGAACAGGTAACGGATTGTGGTAGGATTAAACAGAGTAGCCGAAACCAGGTAACGGACAGGAAGGATTGAACAGTGTAGCCGAGACCAGGTAACGGACTGTGGTAGGATTGAACAGTGTAGCTGAGACCAGGTAACGGACTGTGGTAGGATTGAACAGTGTAGCCGAAACCAGGTAACGGACTGTGGTAGGATTGAACAGTGTAGCCGAAGCCAGGTAACGGACTGATAGGATTGAACAGTGTAGCCAAGACCAGGTAACGGACTGTGGTAGGATTGAACAGTGAAGCCGAAACCAGGTAACGGAATGTGGTAGGATTGAACAGTGTAGCCGAGACCAGGTAACGGACTGGTAGGATTGAACAGTGTTGCCGAGACCAGGTAACGGACAGGAAGGATTGAACAGTGTAGCCGAGACCAGGTAACAGACTTTGGTAGGATTGAACATTGCAGCCGAGACCAGGTAACGGACTGTGGTGAGATTGAACAGTGTAGCTGAGACCAGGTAACGGACTGGTAGGATTGAACAGTGTAGCCGAGACCAGGTAACGGACTGGAAGGATTGAACAGTGTAGCCGAGACCAGGTAACGGACTGTGGTAGGATTGAACAGTGCAGCCGAGACCAGGTAACGGACTGTGGTAGGATTGAACAGTGTAGCCGAGACCAGGTAAAGAACTGTGGAAGGATTGAACAGTGAAGCCGAAACCAGGCAACGGACAGGATAGATTGAACAGTGTAGCCGAAACCAGGTAACGGACTGTGGTAGGATTGAACAGTGTAGCCGAAACCAGGTAAAGAACTGTGGTAGGATTGAACAGTGTAGCTGAGACCAGGTAACGGACTTTGGTAGGATTGAACAGTGTAGCCAAGACCAGGTAACGTACTGTGGTAGGATTGAACAGTGTAGCCGAGACCAGGTAACGAACTGGTAGGATTGAACAGTGTAGCCGAAGCCAGGTAACGGACTGATAGGATTGAACAGTGTAGCCGAAACCAGGTAACGGACTGGAAGGATTGAACAGTGTAGCCAAGACCAGGTAACGGACTAATAGGATTGAACAGTGTAGCCGAGACCAGGTAACGGACTGGTAGGATTGAACAGTGTAGCCGAGACCAGGTAACGGACTGTGGTAGGATTGAACAGTGTAACCGAAGCCAGGTAA
Organism: Dreissena polymorpha; assembly: GCF_020536995.1. Taxonomy (NCBI): domain Eukaryota; kingdom Metazoa; phylum Mollusca; class Bivalvia; order Myida; family Dreissenidae; genus Dreissena; species Dreissena polymorpha. The sequence goes on from NC_068355.1 coordinate 209,040,530, forward strand.
CGGACTGTGGTAGGATTGAACAGTGTAGCCGAGACCAGGTAACGGACTGTGGTAGGATTGAACAGTGTAGCCGAAGCCAGGTAACGGACTGGTAGGATTGAACAGTGTAGCAGAAGCCAGGTAACGGACTGGTAGGATTGAACAGTGTAGCCAAGACCAGGTAACGGACTGGAAGGATTGAACAGTGTAGCCAAGACCACGTAACGGACTGGAAGGATTGAACAGTGTAGCCGAAGCCTGGTAACGGACTGTGGTATGATTGAACAGTGTAGCCGAAGCCAGGTAACGGAATGTGGTAGGATTGAACAGTGTAGCCGAGACCAGGTAACGGCCTGGTAGGATTGAACAGTGTAGCCGAGACCAGGTAACGGAATATGGTAGGATTGAACAGTGTAGCCAAGACCAGGTAACGGACTGGAAGGATTGAACAGTGTAACCGAAGCCAGGTAACGGACTGATAGGATTGAACAGTGTAGCCGAGACCAGGTAACGGAATGGAAGGATTGAACAGTGTAGCTGAGACCAGGTAACGGACTGTGATAGGATTGAACAGTGTAGCCGAGAGCAGGTAACGGACTGTGGAAGGATTGAACAGTGTAGCCAAAACCAGGTAACGGACTGGTAGGATTGAACAGTGTAGCCGAAGCCAGGTAACGGACTGGTAGGATTGAACAGTGTAGCAGAAGCCAGGTAACGGACTGGTAGGATTGAACAGTGTAGCCAAGACCAGGTAACGGACTGGAAGGATTGAACAGTGTAGCCAAGACCACGTAACGGACTGGAAGGATTGAACAGTGTAGCCGAAGCCTGGTAACGGACTATGGTAGGATTGAACAGTGTAGCCGAAGCCAGGTAACGGCCTGGTAGGATTGAACAGTGTAGCCGAGACCAGGTAACGGAATATGGTAGGATTGAACAGTGTAGCCAAGACCAGGTAACGGACTGGAAGGATTGAACAGTGTAACCGAAGCCAGGTAACGGACTGATAGGATTGAACAGTGTAGCCGAGACCAGGTAACGGAATGGAAGGATTGAACAGTGTAGCTGAGACCAGGTAACGGACTGTGATAGGATTGAACAGTGTAGCCGAGAGCAGGTAACGGACTGTGGAAGGATTGAACAGTGTAGCCAAAACCAGGTAACGGACTGGTAGGATTGAACAGTGTAGCCGAAGCCAGGTAACGGACTGGTAGGATTGAACAGTGTAGCAGAAGCCAGGTAACGGACTGGTAGGATTGAACAGTGTAGCCAAGACCAGGTAACGGACTGGAAGGATTGAACAGTGTAGCCAAGACCACGTAACGGACTGGAAGGATTCAACAGTGTAGCCGAAGCCTGGTAACGGACTATGGTAGGATTGAACAGTGTAGCCGAAGCCAGGTAACGGAATGTGGTAGGATTGAACAGTGTAGCCGAGACCAGGTAACGGACTGGTAGGATTGAACAGTGTAGCCGAGACCAGGTAACGGAATGTGGTAGGATTGAACAGTGTAGCCGAGACCAGGTAACGGACTGGAAGGATTGAACAGTGTAACCGAAGCCAGGTAACGGACTGATAGGATTGAACAGTGTAGCCGAGACCAGGTAACGGAATGGAAGGATTGAACAGTGTAGCTGAGACCAGGTAACGGACTGTGATAGGATTGAACAGTGTAGCCGAGACCAGGTAACGGACTGTGGAAGGATTGAACAGTATAGCCAAAACCAGGTAACGGACTGGTAGGATTGAACAGTGTAGCCGAAGCGAGGTAACGGACTGGTAGGATTAAACAGTGTAGCCGAGGCCAGGTAACGGACTGTGGTAGGATTGAACAGTGTAGCCGAGACCAGGTAACGGACTGATAGGATTGAACAGTGTAGCCGAAGCCAGGTAACGGACTGGAAGGATTGAACAGTGTAGCCGAAGCCAGGTAACGGACTTTGGTAGGATTAAACAGTGTAGCCGAAGCCAGGTAACGGACTTTGGTAGGATTGAACAGTGTAGCCGAGACCAGGTAACGGATTGTGGTAGGATTGAACAGTGTAGCCGAGACCAGGTAACGGACTGGAAGGATTGAACAGTGTAGCCGAAGCCAGGTAACGGACTGTGGTAGGATTGAACAGTGTAGCCGAAGCCAGGTAAAGGACTGGTAGGATTAAACAGTGTAGCCGAAGCCAGGTAACGGACTGTGGTAGGATTGAACAGTGTAGCCGAGACCAGGTAACGGACTGATAGGATTGAACAGTGTAGCCGAAGCCAGGTAACGGACTTTGGTAGGATTGAACAGTGTAGCCGAGACCAGGTAACGGATTGTGGTAGGATTAAACAGTGTAGCCGAAACCAGGTAACGGACAGGAAGGATTGAACAATGTAGCCGAGACCAGGTAACGGACTGTTGTAGGATTGAACAGTGGAGCTGAGACCAGGTAACGGACTGTGGTAGGATTGAACAGTGTAGCCGAGACCAGGTTACGGACTGTGGTAGGATTGAACAGTGTAGCCGAAACCAGGTAACGGAATGTGGTAGGATTGAACAGTGTAGCCGAGACCAGGTAACGGACTGGTAGGATTGAACAGTGTAGCCGAGACCAGGTAACGGACAGGAAGGATTGAACAGTGTAGCCGAGACCAGGTAACGGACTGTGGTAGGATTGAACATTGCAGCCGAGACCAGGTAACGGACTGTGGTGAGATTGAACAGTGTAGCTGAGACCAGGTAACGGACTGGTAGGATTGAACAGTGTAGCCGAGACCAGGTAACGGACTGTGGTAGGATTGAACAGTGTAACCGAAGCCAGGTAACGGACTGTGGTAGGATTGAACAGTGTAGCCGAGACCAGGTAACGGACTGTGGTAGGATTGAACAGTGTAGCCGAAGCCAGGTAACGGACTGGTAGGATTGAACAGTGTAGCCGAAGCCAGGTAACGGACTGGTAGGATTGAACAGTGTAGCCAAGACCAGGTAACGGACTGGAAGGATTGAACAGTGTAGCCGAAGCCTGGTAACGGACTGTGGTAGGATTGAACAGTGTAGCCGAAGCCAGGTAAGGGACTGTGGTAGGATTAAACAGTGTAGTCGAAGCCAGGTAACGGACTGTGGTAGGATTGAACAGTGTAGCTGAAACCAGGTAACGGACTTTGGTAGGATTGAACAGTGTAGCCGAGACCTGGTAACGGACTGGAAGAATTGAACAGTGTAGCCGAGACCAGGTAACGGACTGGAAGGATTGAACAGTGTAACCAAAGCCAGGTAACGGACTGGTAGGATTGAACAGTGTAACCGAGACCAGGTAACGGACCGTGGTAGGATTGAACAGTGTAGCCAAGACCAGGTAACGGACTGGTATGATTGAACAGTGTAGCCGAGACCAGGTAACGGACTGGTAGGATTAAACAATGTAGCCGAGACCAGGTAACGGACTGTGGTAGGATTGAACAGTGTAGCCTAGACCAGGTAACGGACTGGAAGAATTGAACAGTGTAGCCGAGACCAGGTAACGGACTGGAAGGATTGAACAGTGTAACCGAAGCCAGGTAACGGACTGATAGGATTGAACAGTGTAGCCGAGACCAGGTAACGGACTGATAGGATTGAACAGTGTAGCCATGACCAGGTAACGGACTGGTAGGATTTTACAGTGCAGCCGAGACCAGGTAACGGACTGGTAGGATTAAACAATGTAGCCGAGACCAGGTAACGAACTGTGGTAGGATTGAACAGTGTAGCCGAGACCAGGTAACGGACTGGAAGGATTGAACAGTGTAGCCGAGACCAGGTAACGGACTGTGGTAGGATTGAACAGTGTAGCCGAAACCAGGTAACGGACTGTGGTAGGATTGAACAGTGTAGCCGAAACCAGGTAACGGACTGTGGTAGGATTGAACAGTGCAGCCGAAACCAGGTAACGGACTGGTATGATTGAACAGTGTAACCGAAGCCTGGGATCAGACTGGTAGGATTGAACAGTGTAGCTGAGACCAGGTAACGGACTGTGGTAGGATTGAACAGTGTAGCCGAAGCCAGCTAACAGACTGTGGTAGGATTGAACAGTGTAGCTGAGACCAGGTAACGGACTGTGGTAGGATTGAACAGTGTAGCCGAGACCAGGTAACGGATTGTGGTAGGATTGAACAGTGTAGCCGAAACCAGGTAACGGACTGTGGTAGGATTGAACAGTGTAGCCGAAACCAGGTAACGGACTGATAGGATTGAACAGTGTAGCCGAAACCAGGTAACGGACTGTGGTAGGATTGAACAGTGTAACAAAAGCCAGGTAACGGACTGATAGGATTGAACAGTGTAGCCGAAACCAGGTAACGGACTGTGGTAGGATTGAACAGTGTAGCCGAAACCAGGTAGCGGATTGTGGTAGGATTGAACAGTGTAGCCGAAACCAGGTAACGGACAGGAAGGATTGAACAGTGTAGCCGAGACCAGGTAACGGACTGGAAGGATTGAACAGTGTAGCCGAGACCAGGTAACGGAATGTGGTAGGATTGAACAGTGTAGCCGAGACCAGGTAGCGGAATGTGGTAGGATTGAACAGTGTAGCCGAGACCAGGTAGCGGATTGTGGTAGGATTGAACAGTGTAGCCGAGACCAGGTAGCGGATTGTGGTAGGATTGAACAGTGTAGCCGAAGCCTGGTAACGGAATGTGGTAGGATTGAACAGTGTAGCCGAGACCAGGTAGCGGATTGTGGTAGGATTGAACAGTGTAGCCGAAGCCTGGTAACGGACTGATAGGATTGAACATTGCAGCCGAGACCAGGTAACGGACTGTGGTAGGATTGAACAGTGTAGCCGAAACCAGGTAACGGACTGTGGTAGGATTGAACTGTGTAGCCGAGACCAGGTAGCGGATTGTGGTAGGATTGAACAGTGTAGCCGAAACCAGGTAACGGACTGTGGTAGGATTGAACAGTGTAGCCGAGACCAGGTAGCGGATTGTGGTAGGATTGAACAGTGTAGCCGAAGCCTGGTTACGGACTGATAGGATTGAACATTGCAGCCGAGACCAGGTAACGGACTGTGGTAGGATTGAACAGTGTAGCCGAAACCAGGTAACGGACTGTGGTAGGCTTGAACAGTGTAGCCGAAACCAGGTAACGGACAGGAAGGATTAAACAGTGTAGCCGAAACCAGGTAACGGACTGCAATACGCAATTAATATTGCCATTTCCATTTTTTGTCTATCTCATACTTATTGTTGTAACGAAATCTATTTAGATGAAGTTACTTTAGGCAATCACATGAAAGCAACAAGATAGCCGATTACATAAAGGGAGTTTACAAATTTAAGTACAAATATAATATATACGCAATAGTTACTCAAACATACACACGAATAAGTCAATAATACACAAACAAGAGGGCATGAAAGGCCCAAGGTCGCTCATCTGAGATAGAAAGGAACTGACCTGAAGGCAATGTTTTTACAACCGGCCGGAACAATTTTCGAACTGATCTAAGATACCATTAAAACAAATGTTCTGACCAAGTGTTAACAAGATTTGACAATAAAGGTGAGTTTAAGAGTGGTTACAAGTTTTTACTATAGCCATATTAGAAAATATGCTCCGCCCACTGTCTGCCATGTTTTTTAACCAATCTTTAAAGCTATCATTGGGAAATATGTTGTCACAAAGTTTCATGAAGATTGAACAATGAATGTGACCAAAAGAGTGTGTACAAGATAGGTTCAAATAAATAGTTTCTGAGATACAGCCCTACATTTTTGTAACTGACAGACGGACGGACAGACTGACAGACAACACCAAAACTATATCCTATCGTCTTCGGGGTGGAGGGGTGGGGGGGGGGGGGTAAGCAGAAATATGAGTATGACAACACAAATCTTTTGTTTCCTGAAGTAATTAAATTATCACTTTAAAAAATCTTTTTATTGCTTCAGGGGTTAATTTGAGTGGATAGAGAAAAGTATCAACAGCTTAATATAGCTGTTATTTGGGAGATTGGGAATAATTGATATTTATAATGTTTGCCATTCTACAATACTTGAAAGTAAATACCAGACATTACAATAACTATAAAATGGCATTGGAAAAATTAATGGAAAGCTTATGTGAAGATGCCAATACTACCAATGGTATATTAAGGATATATCTGGCAAAGTATTAACATTTGCATTGAAACTATTGTCTGTTCACATAATCATAGTTATTGCACTTCCAGCACATTTAACTCGTTCGAAAATTGTCCTACAATAACTGTGTGGGTGTCGCTGTTGTAGCAGACTGATACGGGATTCATCACTCTATCCTTTATCGCCCCTAGTGTAGCTAGCTTTTTTCTCACCTCTCTATCCATCTGTATGATAGTGCAAGATGTGTAGCCACAAACCAGGACATGTCCAAGAAAGAAAACATAGACACCCAATTGATATTGTAGTTCGGGGCCAGTGAAGGTGGAGAGAATTTTGCCGTCCATGGCAAGTGTGATGAGCTTGTGATGGCTGTAGTTAGTGACATAGATCCTGTCACCCGTAGGACTAACTGCGCACTTCAAAACTGAAAAATGACAATTTTTTTTCATAGGTTATTAAAAAAGTTGATATTTTAAGTGAATATTTTAACAAAAAAACACTAATTACATAGAAAATATTAAAAGATATCATTTTGTGCATCAATAATCTTAATAGAAGTAGATACAGCTATAAAGCCTTTGTAAAAATATATAATGATTTTCATGTGTTATTTTGAAACTATTTGCGTATTACTAAAATTACATTTAAATTTGTGGTGAACCTCAAGAGTCTTAATGGCCCCGTGTTTGCTTATTTTTTTATACCAAGTATTATAGTATTGTGAGTACATATTGTCAGGTAAAGAACTGGGCCACAAATAGGTGAATCGCAGGTCCGATTCATTTAAAAGCCACATAACTTATGTAGGACTTGGTTCTATTGTTGTCCTCTCTCCCCATGCAAATAGGCCATTTGAAAGTTACTGACATAAATATCTGCATTTTTTATTTATTACTTGGTAAACAGCTTTACCAGAAAAAAAATCTGCTTTTCATATCATTTAAATACTGTTGAAAGTGACGAAAAAAGAAAATAAATACATTTCATGTCTTTTTTAAGTACTAAAAATATGTTCACATAAGCAGGATTTATATAATTTTTCCTAATATAAGTATATACTTTTATTTGTAAAGTAAGATATGTTTTTTTTTTCAAAAGATTTAAAAACTGAATTATTTTTTTTTATTTCAAAATCAATACTATTTTAAATTTGATTATTGCATTTGTGTAGATGTTTACCTGTATTACTAGGAGCAGTTGTATCCTCATATATCTTTTTTACAAGTGCTCTAGTCATAGTGTACTGGTACAGAGCAGTTTCGGATGTGACAAACAAGTTGCCTGCATAATGGGCAATGCCAGCACACTTGTGCTGAAACTGAAGTTTCCTGCCTTTAACAAGCTGACCATTATTTACAGAGATGAACTGCACCCCTTCATCCACAGTAACAGCCACCTCATATGCACTTATCTGATAAATTTCCCCTTTAGAAACAGGCACATCACAGTGGCTGATCACTTTGTACTGCTGGTTCAGGAGCTTCACTCGCTTATTGTTGAAGTCAGCAACAAGGATATTATCACTTGAGATAAAACAGATGCATATGCTTTAACTGTATCTACCATCAGTTGGTATTTTCAGATCATACTCGCACTTCTTTGTTACTGTAAATGGATGATTGGCGTTTCCCTGCACTGCTCTATGTAAAATCTTCCCAATACCAAACTGTTTGTTCAAATACTGTTCAATGTCTGTATTTGCTTTGCTTGCTATTGAATTGTCAAACTTCAAAGAAGTCTTTTTCAGATATACTTGAGACTCCTTTATCTTGTCCAGACATTTCCTGCTGGCTATGAAGGCCATTTCTCCAATCCTCCTATCTGCAAGCTCCTGCACAGCTTCACTAAGAAGCTCTAGGTCATCCATCAGTTTATTGTAGTTCTCTACATCAGTCTTGAGATCAGCTTGTAGAGATGTCCTCACATCATCCAGTTCTTTCAGTGTAGCCATTTCAAGCTTGTCCAGAGCAGAATTTATTTTCTGTCGCACATCTCTGACTTCTTGTAGTCTTTTACTGTATGATCCCTCAACAGCCTGAAAGATGGTCTGTTTTGTATTGTGAAGATTCTTCAGTTCTTTCAGAATGGTCTTAATCTTGTAAGACAATTCATGTAAGTCTGACAGATTGGTTTTGCGTGACTCAGAAATAAGGGTTACTTCCTTGCATAGTCTGAAACAAGTGAACATTCATACATTATTTGATTAAAAGTGACGAAAAAGATATCATTAAATAAACAGTTAACGACTGACAAATACATGCTCATTGTTTATATTTAAGACATTGCTGTTTATTTACAAAATCATTGGTTACATTATTATTTTGTTTCTTGCAGATTGAAAGTTTTACAACATATTTTCGACTTGTATCAACTAAATAAAAAAGCTGTTTAAATCCTGAACTAAGTATAGCTTAAACATGTTCTTTAAAAAAAAGATGGGAAAAAATGCAGAAAATATTGTTCTAATTGTTTTGACAGAGATACAGGCTCGAGTTACTAGTTTAGAAATGTTTAAACTCATGGTTTAACTGAAGCTTGATTTAATCAGTGCAGCTAATTTGTATTATTTCATTGCATTCTAAGTCATGTTCAGCATTGTTTTTCTTGCCAATTTAAAATAAATAAATTTTATAGACGCATCAAAAACCTTGAATTGAGCTTTTATTTATTCTTTCAGCGATTTTTCTTCCCCAATTGTGAAAAGTACTTGTACCATACCAATTGGAAAAAATTAGCGCCAAAAACCCTGAAATTTGGAAAATTCGTGTCGTGAAATCTCCCAATTCGGAATCATGGGTCTTTTTAATTGCTTGGTTTCAATAGCACAAATCAACTCAAATATTGATTTACATTCATTTTGGCTTGATATGTTCAGTCTCAGTGCTCATTTTAATTGTTAACTTGCAGGCAATGCACTTTTGGAACAATATTGACGAACTTATCATTCCTTTTGGGATTTTATTAGACTGCAATTGGGAATTTTGTAGTTTTTCTTCAACTGGGAAAGTTATTTAAACCTTTTACGGGTACTTTATTATGAAGTGAAAAAATCGTTGTCTTTGTAGACAAGTGAAGAGAAGTTTGGACTAAAACATGGTGATTTTTTTTTAAGTGAACTTGCTCATTTACTAGACTGACTGACTTAATTTTAAAACAGCGTTATGAAACTTTAAAGGAAGAGAAGCTAAATACTTGTTAGACAGTGTTTTATTTATTTATTTATTTTGGGAGGGGGGATGAAGCTTTCTTCACCAGGTCTGATTTGTTGAAGAAATTTCCCTAGACCCTAATAAGTAATCCTAACATATCATTATTTCAATTGAGAGAAATCCAAAAAACTATTGGCTACTTATCTTTGTCCATAGGTTTTGATGAACATTTTTAAGTCAGACAGGTTGGTGGTTAAGCATATGTTATAAATATCATTATTAAACAAGCACAAGTGTAATAATATCCTATAACAGCTGGCCTCAACATTATTTTTTTAAACCTGTTGTCCTATTGTGCATACAAAAAAGTCCTGCCTGACCTTAAAATGCAATAAAATATACAATGTAACTTTTCAATAATATTAAAACACATAAATAGAAGCATGGCCCAAGCATGTATCTTTATGTGGTCTCTCAATCTTTCAATTAAATAAAACAAATCATTGAAACATAATTACAGTACTGATATTGTAATCTATACTCTACTGAATACTCTACTCTATAATATATCTTAAAGCGAGATTATACGATTTTTTATACGTGCTAAATTGTAATATATTGATAAAATATGTTACAATAACACAAAATAGGCAAGAAAAAGTACACATTGAAGACGAATTTAATAAAATGCAGCAAAGACAAATAAGCACCCCGAGCCGATTGTGACGAAGATATTTCGTGCATATTTTCCAACAATAACCGAACCATTCGTCTTTTTATTAGGATCAGAGTTAGTGTTCATGTGTCGTATGAATATATATCATTGCAAGAATTTAAAATGAACCGTTAAACTAAATTATGATTGACATCGTACATGCATGCTATACATGCTGGCGAATTCGACTGTTCAGTTATTTTCGATTTCAGAATTAAATATCTGGCTTATTTCGCATTTTTCGACTTTTCGACACATGTACTTCTTAACTTTTATTTGAATTTATATTGAAATACATATAAAATGTTTTAAATAAACCGAACGCTTGAATGACGTTTTTAAAAACATAATGGAACTAACTGCAGCTATGTTGCATTGACCTATGTGATTATACTCCCTTGTACACAGCACAGTGTAGTGCGTATCTGAATACCTTGTGTTTTTTATTTCAATGTCAACATAAAGTTTTGATACGAGCCAAACAACTTGATTTTTTGCTTCTTTACTAGAGAAAAAAAATACCTTCAATTTTGCAACTTCACTCAGACTAGCAGACTAGTTTTTGACTTGTCTGGACCTTTTTATGCTTGTCACGGACAACCAAAGTGTTGAACACTGCATACGTTATGTGTGCTTTTCTAATCAAGTCTGTATACTTTTATGTTTAAACTGAATTTACGAGCCTTGCACGAATGATAAATGGTGGATATCTTTTTGAAAGATTGTTGTTTTTGCTGTGCTTCAATGTTTAGCAAGTAAATGCTTTTAAAGGGAAGGACCTTCAATTCTTTAAATTTGCTTTTAAAAATGTGATTTAATCATAAAACTCTGCTTTGACTAATGTTAGAATATGGGATGCATTCAAGCCATTTAGTTTCATTTTTTAATAACCTACTAAAAATGTGGACCCGACCAAACCCGAAACTGCCCGGCTTTTAAAATTTTGACCAGCCCACACACCCCAAAGAAATTGTTCGCCCCATTTGAGCACTAGATGCTAAGCATCTATGGGCATGCCTTAAAGATTAACATTGATTGTTCCAAAGAAATAGCCCCAGCTTAGAACATATTTGTACATCCTGCACAACACATATGTTAAGTTGTCTGTCTGGCATCATTGTTGATGTCACAGTTGGTTATTTTTGCCAAGAGCACATATTGAACAGTAAATGACATATCATCTTGAAGTTTCATAGGTAGATTGATCCCATTGACAAGGTAGAAAGAGCGTAAGGATCATCTATCTATCTATACTGTAAAACTTCCCTTGCGGGTATTTTTGACAGGTGCGCAGTCAGTGCAAAGATAAAAATGTTAAAAGTGAGAAAGATAAAAGTATGTTAGATTTATCATGCATGGTGAAGTGATTTTAAGTTAAAAAACTGATAAAAACATGTGTCTCGGAGTTCAAGGGGCAGAAGGGAAAGCAGGGACCGCTTAAACCCTTCAAGATCAGGATGTAACACTGTAGTGGCTGGGAGGTTGTTCCACATCACAATAGCACTTGGGAAAAATGAAAACTTATAATAATGTGCAGAGGTATGGATCTGTCTCTAAGAGATGGGGTGCATGTGACGAGTGAATCTGGTGGGTCGCTTGACATATGATGGTAGGGGCACGGCCACTAAAACACTTTTGAAAAAGATTATTAATTAAGTGTCATTTCGTCTGTCTTGTAAGGTCTGCCAACCAAGTTCCTGTTGCATGGATGTGACACTGTCAAAAGGAGAATAATTATGCTTGACCCAGCGGACTGCTCGACGCTGTACATTTTCATTTTTTTGTAAATTTTGTAATGTGTGAGGACTCCATACGGAAAAGGCATATTCAACCTGTGGTCTAACTATTGTTTTGTATGCCAGCTGGCGAATATTGGAATTTCTTGTCTGTATGTTCCTGCGTAAAAAACCAAGAGATTTGTTAGCGTTATTTGTAATTCTATTTATATGGGTGTTCCAGGAAAGGTCTTTTGAGATGTCCACACCTAAGTATTTTGCATTGTCATCAGTTTCTAATATTTTTCCATGGTGTCTGTAATTAAAAGAGATTTTTTTATTTATTTCTGGTTATGTTTAAAATTGGCATTTACTTGGGTTGAACTCAATGTCCCAAAGATGTTCCCATTTCATTAGTCTATCTAGATCTTCTTGTAGAGTATGGCAGTCATGCATATTGTTGATTGTTAGATAAACGGCAGTGTCATCTGCAAATGAGTGAACTTGACAAGTAATAGATTTAGGTAAGTCATTTATATAGAGAAGACAGAGTAACGGACCAAGCACAGACCCTTGTGGTACCCCAGATGTCACTTGTACCTCGGATGATAATTCTCCATCTAGAGCAACACGTTGAGTACGACCTATAGCGAATGATTTAATCTATGAGAGAGTATCATTACTCCTGATAACCTGTTTTAAGAGTTATTGCTCATTTTGACCTTCAACTTGAAATGTCATAGGTAGGTAGATCTTGTTGAGGGGATGTGAAGTTCACAAGAACTGTGATTGTTGCTTTTTATATTTTTAGACTTATTGCCTTTCAGTAGTTTTTATATTTATGCTCCCCCCCCCTTCGAAGAAGAAAGGGTATATTGTTTTGCACATGTCGGTTGGTCCGTCGGTCTGTCGGTCCGTCGGTTCGTCCACCAGATGGTTTCCGGATGATAACTCAAGAACGCTCAGGCCTAGGGTCATGAAACTTCAAAGGTACATTGATCAAGACTGGCAGATGACACCTATTGATTTTCAGGTCACTAGGTCAAATATCAAGGTCACAGTGACTCGAAATAGTACAATGGTTTCCGGATGATAACTCAAGAATGCTTACGCCTAGGATCATGAAACTTCATAGGTACATTGATCATGACTGGTAGATGACCCCTATTGATTTTCATTTCGCTATGTCAAAGGTCAAGGTCACAGTGACTCGAAATATTAAAATGGTTTCCGGATGTAGTAAAATGGTTTCCGGATGATAACTCAAGAATGCTTACGCCTAGGATCATGAAATTTCATAGGTACATAGATCATGACTGGCAAATGACCCCAATTGATTTTCAGGTCACTAGGTCGAAGGTTAAGGTCACAGTGACTCGAAACAATAAAATGGTTTCCGGACGATAACTCAAGAACGCTTACAACTAGGATCATAAAACTGCATAATACATTGATAATGACTGGTAGATGACCCCTATTGATTTTCAGGTCACTAGGTCAAAGTTCAAGGTCACAGTGACTTGAAATAGTAAAATGGTTTCCGGATGATAACTCAAGAATGCTTATGCCTAGGATCATGTAACTTCATTGGTACATAGATCATGACTGACAGATGACCCCTATTAATTTTCAGGTCACTAGGTCAAAGGTCAAGGTCACAGTGACAAAAAACGTATTCACACAATGGCTGCCACTACAACTGACAGCCCATATGGGGGGCATGCATGTTTTACAAACAGCCCTTGTTTAGTTTTGTTTGGATCCTATCTTGAAAATTATCAGTAGTTACTATCAAAGTCAAACTTAATATGAAAGTATGAATTAATAAGAATTGCAGTGCATAAGAACCATTACTTCTGCTTTAATAATTTCACATGTGTTTCCCATGTGGCTGTTCTTGCTGAAATGCTGTCCATGGCATATCTTAACTATAAAATGAGGTTTGAACATTAAACATATATATGAAGTATTATAAAGCTAATGAATGGGCGAGTTCTTAAAGCTGAACTACCAAATCTGTGTAAAAAAGTTCTTATCAGGCATAAATGTGATTGGTCTAGTTCACATCATGCCCCTGATATAAATTTAAGCATGTTCTCTTAATCAACATTACGATTCCGAGTGTTGTGAGGAATCTTGGCCTAATGTTTTTTTTATTGTCTTCATTGCTTGTATTGTATTGTGCTATTGAGACCTCACTTGTCAAAATAGTTTTGCACAGTTAAGCCATATGTTGTTTTGTTCAATTATGAATTAACATAAGACGTGATGTATTCTTGTCAAGAGTATGTTTGAAACATGTTTTCCTGATACCACAACAATATTTCAATCATTGCTTTACTTACCTGTGATTTAGGAATGCACAGTTAGTGCAACATGGCTGACTATGGTCCTTACAAAACATTTTAAGTTTTTTGTCTTTGTGGATCTCACACTTGTATAGAAAATCTTCCATTTTCTTAGTGATAGGCCACTTGTTTATGTCTCCTCTCCCATAAGTGATATGGTCAGCATATAATTGACTATGATGATAAATGCATTTTCCACAAAAACATTTCAGACATGTTTCACAGTAAATCTCTGCAATTTCTTCGATACTTCTACTTTTGCAGGCTCCACAACAGTAGTCCTTCACCAAATCAGAGCTTTTATCAACTGAACTGAAAGTAGTCGCCATTTTGTTGAAAACTCAAAAGTGTTCCAAACTTCCTATTTTCTGAATGGTTAATAATGCACCTTTTACTCACATGAAATAGTTATCGATCACTGTTATTAACTTCTTGATATGTTGCTTATTTTTTCTCATTAATAACACATTTGCAGTACTTATTTTTAAGCATTCAGTTCGTCTACCATGAACTTTGATCATTTAAACTAATAAACTCTTGTTATCATGTTGAGATAAACTTGTACATGCATGATAGTTGAGTGTTACATAAGCTAACACAGCAGTGTATAATCTAGATTTCTCTTTACTGATATTTAACACAGCTTACATAGGCGGATCCAGGGGGGGGGGGGAGGGGGGGGCGGACGAGGCGAGGCGTACCCTCCCCAACTCAAGTCCCCAAAGTAAAGTCAACTCATTTGATGTTTCACACTTAACTTGATCTTAATCACATATCGTCGCTGTCGTTCTCAAACCTCGTAGCTACAAAATGTCAACTTTTCAGAAGAGAGAAAAAACCGTCTCATATAGGAAACCTCGTAGTTGCAAATAAAAAAAATTCTAAAAACGTTTTTGTCAAATTTGTCCAAACGAAACGACGTACCCATAAGTGAAATGGCGTCGCTACGACTTTTCGCCGGGAAAAAAGCCAACAATCATTCGACAACATTTCGTCACGTCACGTGGCTTTTTCAAAGGCTCTGATTGGCGTAGAGCTACGAGATATAGCACAAAACACGCGCCAGACTTCATATATTCGGAAAAGACGAAAAAAATATTTTGAAAAGTTTGGAGCTACGAGGTTTGAGAACGACAGCTACGATATTTAAACTTGTCAAAGCCTTCAAAATCACTAAAATCGTGGATTCGCACCCCTGGACCCCCAAAACTATAAACTATGCACTTTTTGGCATTATGAGAAGGTTCTTTGATGAAAGTATATAAGGCGTGACATGCTTGAGAAGCGGTTTTCAAAGCCTTCAAAATCTTTAAAATCGTGAAGCTTCCGGGGGGCTTTGCCCCCCCCCCCAGGCTCCCTTAACGATAAACTATGCACTTTTTTGGCATTATAAGAAGGTACTTTGATGAAAGTATATAAGGCGTGACATGCTCGAGAAGTGGTTATCAAAGCCTTCAGAATCATTAAAATCGTGAAGCTTCCGGGGGGCTTCGCCCCCTGGACTACCTAAAGATAAACTATGCACTTTTTTGGCATTACAAAAAGGTACTTTGATACAAGTATATAAGGCGTGACATGCTCGAGAAGTGGTTGTCAATGTCTTCAAAATCACTAAAATCGTGGAGCTTAAGGGGGGCTTCGACCCCTTGAACCCCCTAGCAGGACCCCTAGCAAATCTTTAAATACCCCCCCCCCCCTAACCAGAAATCCTGGATCCGCCCCTGGCTTATATTGGGACACCCAATAAAAGTGCAATTACTGTTAAAATAAACACTGGCATGATTTGATCCTCTAATTTTATAGAAAAAGGCCTGAGGCAGATTTGATTTCATAGCCTTAAAGATTTTTATATTTGACTTTAAAGTCGGCCGAGTTGATATTTCTCACAACAATTTGGTTTTCTCAACTGACCAGAATTTATTAGTATTCGTCAGATACATTCTTAAGCTTAACTCTTCCATACTGATTTTGCCAAAAGATGCCAAAAGCATCAAAAATACGAAACCTAATCATGTACATAACGGAATCCTCAAGACTAGTATTAACCTGTGACGTATTCACGATTTGGGTCACGTGAGCGCCAATTTCACGTGATTTCCACTTCCACGCTTTTCAAAACAGAGAAGAACTATTAAATCACAGGTGTTGGGCGCGTGGTCAAGTCACTTAAAAACTATCAATGTGTAATAAACCAACATTTTTCATCATTTGGACAAAACAAACAGTTCTAATATATTATATACATATATATACAAGGTAGGTATCTCTTGACACAGAAAAATCACCTACATCAACATGTTTAAGCCATTAAGTGCCTAAATGGCGGACGATTTTGGTAAACTATGAACCATATTGTAGGGAAAGATTGCATCGTGACGAAAAATGACCACGAACGGCTACTTGCCCACATAAACTACTAGAAAACACTTCTTGAACTCGTAGAAATGCTAGGTCGGCTCTCGTCTGACCGAACGTTCAGTGCCGATTTTTACAAGAGTAAAACTTTCGAAATACCCCAGCTATGAAACATAATCCACATTAGTACAATAAACACATACGAGTTTATCAACTAACAACTAGCTTAAAAACTTGAACATGTTGATGTAGGTGCTTTTCCTGTGTCAAGAGATTCCTACCTTCTATATAATATATATAAGATTTTTTTTTGGTCAAAATGATGAAAAATGTTGTTTTATGAAATATTGATAGTGTTTAAACTTTAAGTGACTTGGCCACGCGCCCAACACCTGTGCTCCGAGTCTGTGCATTTGTTTTCATTATTCAGGCGAGTCCATGCCTCAAGCGAATCACGTGGTTTTACATGTGACCGCGCGTGTTTAAATTTAAATCATTTCTGTACATGGACAGCAATTGAAAAGCCCTATCTTCGTACTGACTTTGGGCATTTCTTGACCGATTTTGACCAATTTGTTTGCACACTGACATAAATACCATCGCCTTTTGACTCAAAATCACTTTTTTGCGACACATAACAAAAATGGGAAAATATACCAACATCAACTCGGTTGGCTTTAATCAGACACAAGATCTTTAGTTCTCCTGAAAAAGATTTTAAAGGGATTAATTTAAAAAGTGCAAACTTAAAAAATCTGTTGCTCTGAAACTGCAAGGCTGAGAGGTTTTATATTTTGTTTGTACAATTTAATCTACTGGCCCTCTACAAAGATTTACAAATAATGCCACTAAGTCACATAATTAATATAGACTTGTATTTTAAGTAAATAACTTCAAAAAATATCTGAAAATGCAAGGGTTACAGGTTGAAAATTTGGCGTGAAACATTCAATAGTAGTCCTCTATTAAAAAGGTTCTTATCATGTCCGTGGACTCAAATTTGGCCAAACCCAAGAGGCCACCTTATTTAGGCTTACACAAAAAATAAATGTAAAAATCTGCAAAGGTCAAGTGTACAATACTTGGTGTGTAACATGATATAGAGGTCAAATCAGATATTGTTCAAATAATGCCTCCTGCATAAAAACTGATCAAGCATCATGGGTCTCCTTATGATGTGCCCCCCGTCGAAGAAAAGGGGGTATATTGTTTTGCTGGATGTCGGTTAGTCTGTCCGTCTGTCAGTCTGTCGGTAGACCAGTTCGTTTCTGATCAATAACTCGTCAACAAATTGACCAATCGGGTTTATACTTCACATGTGGATTGACCTTGGACAGTAGATTACCCCTATTGAAATTGGAGTCAACAGGTCAAAGGCCAATGTCACTGTCACAATAAGTATAAAAATAGTTTCTGATCAACTCGTCAACGACTTGACCGATTGGCTTGATACTTCACATGTGCATTTGCTTTGGACAGTAATGACCCCTATTGAAATCAGGGTCACTAGTTCAAAGCCCTTTTGGAGGGGGGGGGGGATATGTCTCCGACCACGGAACTCTTGTTTAAATAGCTTTCAAAAGTAAATTACTAACATATGTTCTCTGAAATGGAAATGATCAGGAATAAAATAGTTGGTGGTTTGATGAGACCATTTACCTGGGGTCAAAACTGGCCACGCTCCAGGTGTGACCTGATTTATGAAGACCTGTAAAGTAATAACTGGCAATCCCGCATGTTTACATAATTTATAAAGACATGTATATTACAATATTCATTATGTTTTCTGAAACACTAAACGGCCAAAAGGTGTAATAATAGAGCTGTAACATTGTACAGTGTGCTTCCATTTACTTTTTTTCAAATCATGCCCCTGGGGTCAATATTTGCACTGCCTGTTGGCAAAATGTTGTAGGTTGAAGTTATATTTCAGGTCTGTGACATGAGATTATGGTCCTACACAAAGATTGATGAAAAAAGCGATTGGATATGCAAATAAAACATAAATACAAAGCTAATTTGAATTTCAAATTACCTTTTACTAAAAGAGAGTTGTGTCTTGCCATCATTTACCAGATCCTTGTGAACTCTGTAAGCATGAATTGCACGCTGGAATTACTCCATTTTTGTATAAGCAAGTGATTAATGACTTGAATACATTGACTTAATTACTTTTTATCAAAGTGTTTCATGAGATAAATGCCAGCCTCATATTAAGTGAACAGTATAATATGCTTGTATCTTATTTACCCTATTCCAGTATAGCAATTGGTTTTTGTGCTTTCAGATTACATACTCTGCAATAAAAAACATTTGGTTTTCGAATCTTTTGTTTTTATTGACTCAAAAACAAATCTTTTGCTGCCAATGTGCCGACAATATTAAAATTATTCATCATGCACAATTTTCAAAATCACAATTTCAAAAGTTCACTTTGCAAACAGGTTGGAACCAGTAAAACCAATGGTTTTGAGAAAAATCTGCCGTATTTGATACAGTAATGGGTATATGTCTTACACATGTCAAAATTAAATTGACGTATACCTCTAAAAAAGACTGCAAACATTAATTTTGTGTTCCTGAAATTCTTAAAAACAGTAATCGTCAATATTTGCCAGATTTTGCTTTGAAAAATAGAAACTATGATTTGATTGGATTATTTGGACATGGAAAGAGGCATAAACGTCAACTGATTGACACCGTAGGATTGATATTTTTCGCTGCCTACGTCCGAGAAAATCTGTGTTGGTGTTTTGATTAGGAAAATATTAAGTCCAAGAAATTTGTGAGCACATGTGTATGTGCTTGAAAATGAATGGTATAATTGGATTGGTTTTAATGGTGTTATTTAATGCTCTTACTGTGGTTACAGTAATTGATACCAAACATTACCTTTCTGGATAAATTGGTACTCGGCAAAAGTTTTATTTAAACAGTGTTTTGATTGACCATCAAGCTTGAATAAGTTGATGCATTATTATTACAAATCATTTTCACATTTGTTGTACCCCAGTCATTAAAATAAGTTATATTAATTTTTAGGGTATGTTTTCTAAAGTCAGTCACATTTAAACATGTTTCTAGCTTAAATATTACATGCAAATATTTAGTGTGAAATAATGTGATTTTTGTTTGAAAACCATCAGTATTTCTTATAATTTAAAGGTCACAAAAGTCAGATATGACTGTGGGAAAGAACTATATTTATATCAGTAGATATTGCCTAGGTTTACTTAATACATAAAAGAAACTCTTTTGTAAAGTCACAGAAACTATCTGTGTTACTTTTCTAGATTACCAAATCCTATTTTCATATACATATTTTGGACCTCCTATGAAAAACTACATGTATTTGTTATTGTATTTCCTCCTATTATGACCGAACTCAACCTAAAATTTGCATTAACCAAAGAATAAAAATTGTATGGCCTATGAAAACAAGAAACCGTCGGAGACAGATGATGCTCCCCAAAGGTTTTTTTGTCACAATATTGCACTATATATTCAGATAAAAGAAAACGTCTTGAGGGGCATAACTTTGGAAAAATAATAAGATGAATGGTTTAGCAACTTAAAAATTTCAAAGGGCCATTACTCTCTAAATAAATTATCTAACCAGAACCCACAAATAACATGATCATCTCCTTAAGGTAGTTAAGCTTCCCATAAAGCTTCATTGAATTCCAGTCAGTAGTTGGAGAGAATTAGCCCGAACAAGAATTGCACTATATGTACAGTTTATAGAAAAATTCAAAGGGCCATAACTCTGTATAAAATCATCCGAATTTAACCGGCTGATAATATGCACATCTCCTGTTTGTAGTGAAGCTTCCCATAGTGTTCCATTGGATTTCCGTAATAAGTTGCTGAGAAATAGCTCAGACAAGAATTGCAGTACATGTACAATGGAAAATTTCAAAGGGCCATAAATCTGTGAAAAATCATCCGACGAGAACCGGCTGATAATATGCATATTTTCTCTTGGTAGTAAAGCTTCCCATAATGTTTCATTGAATTCCAATCATTAGTTGCTGAGAAATAGCCCGGACAAGAATTGCACTATATGTACAGTTAATGGAAAATTTCAAAGGGCCATAACTCTGTGAAAAATCATCCGACCAGAACCCGCTGATAATATGCACATCTCCTCTTGATAGTGAAGCTTCCCATAAAGTTTCATTGAATTCCGGTCATTAGTTGCTGAGAAATAGCCCGGACAATAATTGTGCACGGACGGACGGAAACTCGGACAGACGAAGCGGCGACTATATGCTTCCCCCAAAAAAATAATTTTGGGGGAGCATAACAAATGTATATATTATAAGGGTACTTAAATTGAGCCAAGCTCTGTGAAAAGGAAGTTTAATTGATTTGCGTAAAACGTTCTTCTAGAACTGCACAGGCTAATAAGGGGACATTTTCAGCTTTAAATGAATATTTCATTTAAAGGGCGACTTTCCTGTTAAGGGGGAAAGTGAAGTCCCAGATAAGCCTGTGGGATGACATTTTACACACATTTAACCTTGTTTTCTCATAGCATAATTCATATATAATTGCATAATGGTCAGTGTCTGGTTTATTTTGGCACAAAAATGTGCACATGTGGTTAAATATTACTACTTTTAATTGGAGACTCCAAAGTCTCCCCCCCCCGTGGAGATGTGCCACCTCAACGATTTTTCACTGGGCGGATATTAGCCCCCTCACTGATTTTTATTGGGCGGAGAACTGCCCTCCTGCTGAAAAATAGGGGGCGGAGAAGTGCCCTCTTGTCAGAATTGACATGACGCCTTATCAGTGATCGCTCCGCCCACTTAATCACGTGGCTCAGCGGGAAGAAAACCTAGACAAGCTAACACCAAAATGGCTTCTTTGCCTATAGACTGCATATAGATTTACGCGATATTCCGAATGATTTTAGGGACTTGTTTAACACCATATTGCACTTGTTAAGGGGTTGATGCCATTTAGTTATTCTGCAGATGCAAAAAACATACGATTAAAGAGAACATCAGCTATTTATAACGGGTAAATCGGTACATTAAACAGGCTCTCAAACGCTTGCGCGCTTACCGAAATCGAACACGTTATTACGTGTAATGGTGGTATTTGCAATAAATTAACACTTCACCGGTATTTACCCGTGTTATTAACAAAATTATTACCGAAACATCCCCCCTACCCGTGTATTTGACACGAAATAGAGCTTTATAACTGGGATTTCGGTGAAGTTTTACGCGCTTTCTGACGCCGGGTGGGTACCTCAATCCCACATGTTATTGCGTATAAAAGTGATATTAATCATATTAAACATTGCTTATGGGACATTTATCAATCACTATAATTTAAAGCGCAAAAACAACACAGTAAGTTTGGACATTGTCTGATATAAAATTAGCGTTGTACGAAATGGAATACGGTCAGGCTATTATAAATTAATAAGGCAACCAATATGAGACGCCCGCGCAGGTACCGACTTCCCCGAAGTTACAGCATTAATTGGTTAACTAATATCAGTAATAATAACTCTTTTACAATAGCATTTGTGGATACGTCTTTCTTAAAATAATAACAAAATGGTTTTCACTTGTTTCTGACACACACAGAAAGGCGATTTTTAACGGTAATTTCGTAAAATTACACGAATTGGGTACCTAAATTCTCAATTAGTTTACATGCACACGTGACATAATACATACTTAATAATGCTTAGTTATTGCTTATATGACATTTTAAGTTTGTGAAATAAATTAATGTTCTATAAAGGGGATCTCGGTAATTCTTGAAGCTTCCACTCGCTCTTGTCAAGACCGCATTGCCGCGTTGGAAATGGTATAAATTTAGTTCATCTAACTTATCTTTCTGAATACCAAATGTCAGAGTTGCATTAACCCTTTTTACATCGTTTTTGCCATATTTCATTTCCGTTTTTTAATCCGAACAAAATAAACGAAACTCGTTTAAAAAATGAGATCTAGGCATTCGAGCTCCTAGTGTGGATTAAAAGCGTTTATTGGTGACACCACATTAGTGCAAATGTGTAGATACCGTTAATAAGATAATATATCACATGTCACCTTCAAATAACATGTATGATGTCAATTAAGTGCATTACTATCAGAGTAATAAAACACAGCATGAAATAGGCTTCATAATGGGTTTTATTTCTCTTTAAGTAATGCAGATGATCTTCGCTTCTGACCTAGTAACTGATAAAACTATTTTTAAAAAAGTGATATATTATGTGATAATCAGATCGATAACATAAACTATTTAAATCTGCTAGTATATCCGATAAAAATATATTATAATTGTCTTTGACAGTGTTGACGTTCAGTTGTTCGTGGTGACGACCGCATGTATTTATACATCTCTTACACTTCTAAAGATCTCTTTTCGGCTTTGGAAACGATATAAATTAAATGTCACCAACTAATCTTTCAAGATATCGATTGTCCGAGTAACATAATCCCCATTGACACCGTTTAACCATTTTTAATCGTTTTTTAAAGAGGAAAACAAAAGAAACTCGTTGGAATAAAAGTGAACCTAAACATGTAGCTTGTCTAGAAAATGGCGGACAGGTCGTTGCTATCGAGTGCGCCCGATTAATCGATCGCTGATTGGTGGATCAATTCTAGTGGGCGGAGCGATCATAGATAAGGCGTCATGTCAATTGACATGACGCCTTATCAGTGATCGCTCCGCATACTTAATCACGTGGCTCAGCGGGAAGAAAACCTAGACAAGCTAACACCAAAATGGCTTCTTTGCCTATAGACTGCATATAGATTTACGCGATATTCCGGATGATTTTATGGACTTGTTTAACACCATATTACACGTGTAAAGGGGTTGATGCCATTTAGTTATTCTGCACATGCAAAAAATATACGATTAAAGAGAACATCAGCTATTTATAACGGGTAAATCGGTACATTAAACACGCTCTCAAACGCTTGCGCGCTTACCGAAATCGAACACGTTATTACGTGTAATGGTGGTATTTGCAATAAATTAACACTTCACCGGTATTTACCCGTGTTTTTAACAGAATTATTACCGAAACATTCCCCCCTAAACGTGTATTTGACACGAAATAGCGCATTATAACTGGGAATTCGGTGAAGTTTTACGCGCTTTCTGACGCCGGGTGGGTACCTCAATCCCTCATGTTATTGCGTATAAAAGTGATATTAATCATATTAAACATTGCTTATAGGGATATTTATCAATCCCTATAATTTAAAGCGCAAAAACAACACAGTAAGTTTGGACATTATCAAAAATTAGCGTTGTACGAAATGGAATACGGTCAGGCTATTATAAATAAATAAGGCTATCAATATCAGACGCTCGCGCAGGTACCGACTTCCCCGAAGTTACCGCATTTATTGGTTAACTAATATCAGTAATAATAACTCTTTTACAATAGCATTTATCGATACGTCTTTATTAAAATAATAACAAAATGGTTTTCACTTGTTTCTGACACACCCCAGAAACGCGATTTTTAACGGGGATTTCGTAAAGTTACACGAATTGGGTACCAAAACTCTCAATTATTTTACATGCACACGTGACATAATACATACGTAATAATGCTTAGTTATTGCTTATATGACATTTCAAGTTTGTGAAATAAATTAATGTTCTATGAAGGGGATCTCGGTAATTCTTGAAGCTTCCACTCGCTCTTGTCAAGACCGCATTGCCGCGTTGTAAATGGTATAAATTTAATTCATCTAACTTATCTTTCTGGATACCAAATGTCAGAGTTGCATTAACCTTTTTTACACCGTTTTTGCCATATTTCATTTCCGTTTTTTAATCCGAACAAAATAAACGAAACTCGTTTAAAAAATGAGATCTAGGCATTCGAGCTCCTAGTGTGGATTAAAAGCGTTTATTGGTGACACCACATGAGTGCAAATGTGTAGATACCGTTAATAAGATAATATATCACATGTCACCTTCAAATAACATGTATGATGTCAATTAAGTGCATTACTATCAGAGTATTAAAACACAGCATGAATTAGGCTTCATGCTGGGTTTCAGTTCTCGTAAAGTAATGCAGATGAACATGTCTATGATACGTTTAAGCGATATACCCGATGATTTTGGTGAACATTTTTTGCCGTATAGATGCTCTCTACGTCAACGAATTCAATGAATTAAATTTGCTAATGAGTCGTACATTGACTCTGTCCGAATTTTTAGGGGAAATAACGATGAAATCGACGTCAAATCCCGTATTTTCAGAAGTCAACGAAAGGGAGAGGATCCCCATACCGTGAATTTCTCGAAATAAATTCAATGTCACCAACTAATCTGTCAGGATATCGATTGTCCGAGTTACATCATCCCCATTGACACCGTTTAACCATTTTAATCGTTTTTTTTTAAGAGGAAAACAAAAGAAACTCGTTGGAATAAAAGTGAACCTAAACATGTAGCTTGTCTAGAAAATGGCGGACAGGTCGTTGCTAACGAGTGCGCCCGATTAATCGATCGCTGATTGGTAAATCAATTCTAGTGGGCGGAGCGATCATAGATAAGATGAATTTCAACTGGAATATACATGTGTAGGCTCTACGTTCTTCCATCCAAGTGGGGCGTCTGAATCTGAAATAGATTACTTTCTAGCGACAAACTCTAACCACTTTATACACAGAAATAAAGAAGTTCTTCCAATAGTGTCAAACGTCTCTGACCACGTGCCAATCACAGTTATTATAAAACTTGAGCTCACAGCAAAACCATCAGGAGACTGTACTAAGGCTAAATTAACTATTATGAATAGTGTAAAGTGGGACAAAATTGATAAACAAAATTATGCTGATCTCGTTGCTTCAAAGCTCAATAATTGTGGATCGCGTATTAATCAACCGATAGAAAAGTCAGTTACTGAAATTTGTAATATTATGTGCCATGCAGCTCATGAAATACAGGGAGAAAGGAAAAAACCAAGAAACACTAAACCCAAATTAGCAATATGGAACAATGAAATATCTCAATCCTTAAAGAATCTCAGAATAATAACAAACTATGGAAAGCGAATGGTAGTAAGATTGACCCGTGTGACCAAACATTCATTGAAAGAAAGAGCGCCAAGAAGGAATTTAGGCGACTATGTAGGGTTAGTGCCGCTAAGAAATTGTGCGATGAGAAACAAGAGATTATGAACTCTAGATCATGTGACAAGAAACTATTTTATAAACTGATTAATAAACAGAGAGGAACCCTGAAACAAGTGGTTGAAGATCTATATGTAGGAGAAACACTCTACTCAGGAACAGATGGTATTCTCGAGGGGTTCAAAGCACACTTCGAGCACTTAGCACAACACTCAGATGACACCAATTTTGATAAAACCTATCAGAGTCAAGTTCAATGTGAGATATCCGCAATCACCAATATCGTCTCCAACTCACCTGTGATTCCTGTGACATCTGCTGAACTGACAAAAGCCCTGAAAACAATTCATAAAGGTAAAGCGGCGGATATTTTTGGTATTAACATAGAGCACGTTGCATTTGGCCCGGACAGTTTAAGAACTAGTATTCTTGAAATCATCAACATTATCTTCAATAACCGAGAAATTCCTACCTGTTTGAAAAGAGGTATCCTAACCCCGGTCTTTAAAAAGAAAGGTGTCCCATCTGAAGTAGGGAACTATAGAGGAATAACAGTACTACCTACTTTGTGCAAAATTATAGAGACAATTTTAAGAAATAGAATTCAAGACTGTATTTTAAAAGTGCAAAACGCTTCACAACGAGGCTTCACGTCAGGGTCCTCCCCCTTAAATGCTGCCTTTATCCTGGAAGAGTACTATCGCGAGTGTACAGACCTAAAAACCTCTGCTCATGTGGTGTTCTTAGACGCCAAGTCAGCGTTCGACGTGGTCGACCACTCCCAACTTTTACGCAGACTCTACCATGCAGGTATAAACGACGGTCATTGGCTCCTCTTGAAATCCTTGCATGAAAACTCATCCAGCGTGGTCAAGTATAGGTCCCAAATAAGTGGTTCCTTCGATATATCACAAGGAGTACGTCAGGGAGGGATCCTCTCCACGGACCTCTACAAGCTCTACGTCAATCCTTTACTGGATAGGTTAGCCGACACCGGACGAGGTGGGCGAATTGGCACCGTACTCGCTAATAGCTCAGCGTGCGCAGATGATGTATGTTTAATGGGTAGAGACCACACAGATGTACAGCTAATGATAAACATGTCCCTATCATTTGCAAATGAAGAACGTTACCTTCTTCAACCCACAAAGACTGTGGCCTTAAATATCAAACCTTCCAAAAGAACAACAATCCCTAAAAGTGAATGCTTCAAACTGGGTGAAACTAACCTCAATCATGTCGATACCTCCGTCCATTTAGGTATAACAAGAACGACGTCTGTCTGTGAAACAGCTGAAGTGAACGTAGAAGGGAACATCTCAAAGGCAAGACGCGCTCTGTACAGTCTCCTTGGAGCCGGGATGCACGGTCATAATGGTCTGGACCATAAATCAATACTGGATCTTTATAAGTCATTTGTTCTTCCTGTGCTCACCTACGGCATAGAAATATTCACACCAAATAGTACTCTCATCAAACAACTGGACCTGTTCCAAAGGAAAACTATTAAACAGATACTTTCTCTGCCAAATAATGCTGCAGATCCCTGTGTGCTTATCCTTACAGGACTTTTACCAATTGAAGCATTATATCATCTGAAAATCTTAAACTTTTTCAACAATATATGTGGCCAAAAGGAGTCTAGTATTGAACGCCAAATTGTGGTACGACAACTTTCTGTGAAATCAGGAAAATCCTCATCATGGATAAACTGTGTGCTCCCTCTCCTTGTAAAATATGACCTAGGAGATGTTGATGATTATCTGCAAAACCCTCTTAATAAATCCCAATGGAGATTAAAGGTACATAAAACGGTAGTGAATTATTGGAAAGAATATATCGATAGGATCGCCCGCACATATTCCTCTTTGAAATACATGAACATTCAATATTCACCTGGCAAATTTCATCCTTTGATACAAGTTGGATGCTCCTCAGCACTAGAGGTAACTCGACTGCCTACAAGATTCAGGCTACTCACCGGCACGTACGTACTCCAAGTAAATAGACGCCGCTTCAACCAGTATGCCATAAGCGCAGTGTGCCCGAACTGTAAAGTGGAAGATGAAACAGTCGAACACTTCCTGTTACACTGCTCTGCATTGGAACAGGTAAGAGCCCCAGTTATGTGCCGAATCTGGAATTTACTGGAAACTATGGACCTCACCAAACAAGTTACTTCCCCCGCTCTACTAGTCCAAACCCTCATTGACTGGTCAATCATAGTCCCAAACCACCCTTCATATAGAGACAAAATGCTTATGTTAGAATTTCATATACGAAGACTATTCTTCCACTTACACACTACAAGATATAGGCTTTATAAAGAACTGTCTGGAAACTGAGGACTTCTTGGTTGCATGGCATGCGGTCTAGATACTTGTTCTGTGTTTGTAATGACTGATGTGTGTATATATATACGAACCCTGTGATGTACGTGTGAAAGAAAATAACATGTGGTCCATGTCCCCAACGTCTGTAATCACTCGCGTGTATATATATATGTGTACTGTACGATACACCTGTGAAAACTGTGCAATGACCGTGATGTGTATATATATGTACCTTGTGATAAACTTGTGAAACTATGTATATAGGAACTAGTACGGTGATGGTGTGATATTTATACTATAGACTTGTACTCCCAGCAACCACTGGGGTTCGCCATCTTTGGCGGTGAAGAATACACAGATACAGATACAGATAAGGCGTCATGTCAATTGATGACCCGGATAAGTACCCCTAAATAACGAAATTTCGCGGCGAGTAAAGTCGATATATAAAGCAAATATTACGATGGAGAACAAAACGCCAGTAACTTTCTTGCTAATATGGCTGGAAAGTTAGCAAAATTTTAAAAATAAATACAAGTAATAAAGCTTATAAGACGGCAAAAAATACCTGCCTCGGCTTGGATGTCGCCATCTTGATAATCACGTGATTATCCCCTCTGTGACCAAAGAACAAAAATCCCTTTTTTGCTAATATAAAAAGTTTTCGCGGCTGAATTATTTCATATTTTCCAAGTATTTCAAATAAACAATAAGCATGCAATTTAATAAATCTTATGCAAGCTGAAAACAATAATTGATTTGTTTGTTTTCACCAATTACGGATTTCGACGGTTCAATATAATAAACCCGCCTGTGGCTTTCTTCAAAGGTAACAAGTGCTCAATAATTAAAGTCGGTCCGGTCTCCCAATTAAAAGATGACGGTGCTTATAGTTAAGGGTAACAAATTCTCAGCCATTCTAATTAACTGCAAATAAAAGCAAACTGAAACCGATTTTGATTTTGAAGATATTTTCAATGGGTCAATATTATCTTATTGTGTGCATTAATTGTCGCAAAGTATTTGCGAGAGTATCATAATTGTTTCATTCATTTAATATATTTTACATGTAAATGACGTGATATACTGTACAGTTCCCAGAGTCATCATTGTTATTGATCATTATGTTATTAACTTATTATGTAACATTG
This sequence comes from Dreissena polymorpha, assembly GCF_020536995.1. Lineage (NCBI taxonomy): Eukaryota > Metazoa > Mollusca > Bivalvia > Myida > Dreissenidae > Dreissena > Dreissena polymorpha. Next base: position 209,069,521 of record NC_068355.1, read on the forward strand.
AGTGTAAGGCGCCGTTACAGTACCGTTACAGTTTCGATATCGGCGGTCATAAGAACCGTTTGTCAAGTACATGTAATATTCAAGAACTTCATGGTTTCTACCGTTTTGGCGGTAAAATCAGGTATATAAAGAGGGTAATTTGTTGTGTTAAAGGGAGAAAATACAAGAGGGCCTGAAAGGCCCAACGTGGCTCACCTGATATTCAAAGGAACTGACCTGTTCTGTGTGGCCCAAGATGTCTTAAGAACAAAATGTTCTTACCAACTTTCATGACTAGTGAACACCCTGGCAGCCACGTTTTTCTACAGACCAGAACCATTTTCAAACACATCCAAGACATCATTTAAACAAATATTCTGACAAAGTTTCATAAAGATTCATAAAGCCATGTAAGTAAAAATGCCCAGCCATATTTTTCAAGCAACTGAAACCATTTTCAAACTTGTCCAAGATATCATTGTGACAAAGCTTCTGTTTCATGATGATCGGACAATAATTATGGCTTCTAGAGTGTTAACAAGGTTTGACTAAAGCTATATAAGGAAAAATGCCATGCCCTCTTGGCGGCCATGTTTTTCCACCAACTGGAACCATTTTGAAACACATCCAAGATATCATTATAAAAAATCGTCTGACCAAGTTTTAAGATGATCAGACAATAAATGGGGCCTCTAGAGTGTTAATAAGGTTTTACTAAAGCAATATATATATATATATATATATATATATATATATATATATATATATATATATATATATATATATATATAGCCATAATAGGAAAAATGCCCGCCCCCTGGTGGCCATGTTTTTAAAACAACCGAAACCATTTTCAAACTCATACAAGATATCATTGGGACAAATCTTCTGACCAAGTTTTATGAACATCGGAAAATAAATGTGGCCTCTAGAGTGTTAACAAGGTTTTACTATAGCCATATAAGGAAAAATGCCCCGCCCCCTGGTGGCCATGTTTTTCAACCAATGGGCATCAATTTTATAATTGTCCAAGATATTATTGGGATGAATCTTCTGACAAGGTTTCATGAAGATTGGACAATAAATGTGGCCTCTAAAGTGTTAACAAGATTTTACTATAGCCATATATAGCCATATAAGTAAATTTTTTTTCATCCAACCGGCATCATTTTTGAACTCGTCCAAGATATTATTGGGATCAATCTTCTGACCAAGATTCATGAAGATCGGACAATAAATGTGGCCTCTAGAGTGTTAACAAGATTTCACTATAGCCATATAAGAAAAAATGCCCCACCCCTTGGCAGCCATGCTTTTCAAGCAAACGATTTTCAAACTCATCCAAGATAATATTGAGACCAATCTTTTGACCAAATGTCATGAAGATTTGACAATAAATGTGATCTCTAGAGTGTTAACAAGGTTTTTACTAAAGGCTTATATAGCCATATAAGGAAAAATACACCGCCCCCTGGTGGCCATGTTTTTAAAGCAACGGAAACCATTTTCGAACTTATCCAAGATATCATTGGGACAAACCTTTTTACCAAGTTTCATGAAGATCGGAAAATAAATGTGGCCTCTAGAGTGTTAACAAGGTTTTACTATAGCCATATAAGGAAAAATGCCCCGCCCCCTGGTGGCCATGTTTTTCAACCAATGGGCATCAATTATATAATTGTCCAAGATATTATTGGGATGAATCTTCTGACCAGGTTTCATGAAGATTGGACAATAAATGTTGCCTCTAAAGTGTTAACAAGATTTTACTATAGCCATATATAGCCATATAAGTAAAATGGCCCGCCCCTTGGCAGCCATGTTTTTCAAGCAAACGAAACCATTTACAAACTCATCCAAGATATTATTGAGACTTATCTTCTGACCAAATCTCATGAAGATTGGACAATAAATGTGGCCTCTAGAGTTTTAACAAGGCAAATGTTGACGACACACGACGGACAAAAGGCGATCACAAAAGCGCACCATGAGCACATTATGCTCAGGTGAGCTAAAAAAATCATTGAAATAAATTAAAAATTTAGTAAACTTCCCTTAAACATGCGGTATTTGACAAATAATTTGCTATATTTCGACCATGTGACTGTTCGATAGAACAGACTTTTCTCGCCCTCAATTCACAGTGGTACATAGGTTAACATTAAAGAAATTTAGAAATATTTCTATGCAAGGACAAGTCACATCTCAGACTGGTTATGTTATCGACAGAAACGCGTCATGGTTTGACTTGTGATACAGACCTTATATTTTCTGAAGTACATTTGAAACATATTTTGAACAGTTGTTTGACAATGAAGTTCACACTATACCTTTAAGTATTGCCTAAACCATAAGGCTCTTGCGCCAGCGCAAAGTAATATAGCAATTATTAAATGGACGAAGACCTTACCTTAGTCAGTGCATACAAAGTTCGAGACAGACGTAGCAACTGGACGTTTTAATAAATGGATACTACTGAGAATAAACGTTCAATAATCCAAACAATTAACAAGGGCTGTTTGTAAAACATGCATGCCCCCCATTAGGGCTGTCAGTTGTAGTGGCAGCCATTGTGTGAATACATTTTTTGTCACTGTGACCTTGATCTTTGACCTAGTGACCTGAAAATCAATAGGGGTCATCTGCCAGTCATGATTAATGTACCTATGAAGTTTCATGATCCTAGGCCTAATTATTCTTGAGTTATCATCAGGAAACCATTTTACTGTTTCGAGTCACTGTGACCTTGACCTTTTACCTAGTGACCTGAAAATTAATAGGGGTAATCTGCCAGTCATGATCAATGTACCTAAGAAGTTTCATGATCCTAGCCGTAAGCATTCTTGAGTTATCATCCGGAAACTATTTTACTATTTGGAGTCACTGTGACCTTGACCTTTGACCTATTGACCTGAAAATCAATAGGGGTCATCTGCCAGTCATGATCAATGTTCCTATTCAGTGTCATGATCCTAGGTATAAGCAATCTTAAGATATCATCTGGAAACCATTTTACTGTTTCGAGTCACTGTGACCTTGACCTTTGACCTGGAAATTAATATGGGTCATCTGCCAGTCATGATTAATGTACCTACAAAGTTTCATGATCTTAGGCCTAAGCATTCTTGAGTTATTATCCCGAAACCATTTTACTATTTCGAGTCACTGTGACCTTGACATGAAAATCAATATGGGTCATCTGCCAGTCATGATCAATGTACCTATGAAGTTTCATGATCCTAGGCCTAAGCGTTCTTGAGTTATCATCCGGAAACCATCTGGTGGACGGACCGACAGACCGGCCGAGTGTGCAAAACAATATACCCCCTCTTCTTCGAAGGGGGGCATAATTAGTCAATAATCCAAATAACAATAAATTAAATGCTATGCCAATAAAAGCACAAGTTTAACTGGATAGTTACATTGTACATCAGTCTACTTTAGAAAAGATCGATTTCCTCTAATTCTCAAACATGTAGAGTTTATGTATAATTTTAATAAATCTGTACTTCCTAGCATGATTGTATTAATTATGACACAAGTAAGATTAAACCAATTAATTAACTCTTTTGATAGTGTTTACAAATATTTCAATAAGTGTATACACAAAATAATAAAAATAATTCTCATAACACTTTTGCACATTAATGATGATTTAACTCATATTTAAAAATGTTTGAAACAGTTCCTCTGCAAGTGTATTGTATACATGTATACTTTAGCCAATCCACAAAAACAATTACACAATACGGGTATTTATACATGCTTTAAAAGTCCATTTTGTTTGACAATTTAACAGTTTATGGATAGTTTTCTGTTTATCTGCGTTTATGTTGGTCTTACAAAAAATGTATATCCACAGTTCTGCAAAATATTGCACTCACAATGGTGTTTCTTCATGTCCCCACTGATGTCACTTATACAACATCAAGCTAATTGTAATGTTTTTTCATGTCCCCACTGATGTCACTTATACAACATTATGCTCACTGTGATGTTTCTTCATGTCCCCACTGATGTCACTTATACAACATTATGCTCACTGTGATGTTTCTTCATGTCCCCACTGATGTCCTTTATACAACATTATGCTCACTGTGATGTTTCTTTATGTCCCCACTGATGTCACTTATACAACATTATGCTCACTGTGATGTTTCTTCATGGCCCCACTGACGTCAGGTATACAACATTACTTTAATTTGTGGGAATATTTTTGACTGCTTTGTGTATGACATCAAAATGAAGATGAATAATCAAGTTCTGCTAAATTTCAACACAGATAAAAACTCTGGTCCACTACGTCTGTTGATTACCACTGTCATATGAAAGCCACTTTTAGACAGAATGTCCTGAATGTCTTCTGAAAACGAACAAAACACCAATGTCAACATGGCATAAAAATAAATATGTGTTTGCAGGGGTTCATATATTGGGAATTTATATGAGATGGAAACAGCTATCAGGGATTTCAATTCAAGCTGATGTATGCAAGCATAAAGTTATCTGAATTGCATCATGCTGACTCACGTGACAAAGAAGCCAACTCTAAAATTTATTTTATATCATACAATTTGTGTTATTAGCAAAGTATTGCATTTCTGTTTATACAAATGTAACCCAGCCCAAAAAAAATCCCGACCATAATGGGTATCGAACCCGGGATCTCCCGGTTTCAAATCAGGCAGACACTCTACCATTTCGCTATAAAAGGTAGCTCATATAGCAAGGCAGTATAAGTTCTTCTTGTACCAAACACTGCTACATACACCCCCTCCAATTGAGAAATTCTTTCGCGAATATCTCCATGCCACGACATCTGAGGGACGTCTAACACACATGGTGGGTTTTTTACGTTGGGCGCCAATGTTACCCAGCCAGAAAAATCCCACACCATAATGGGGATCAAACCCGGGACGTCCCGGTTCCAAATCAGACAGACACTCTACCACGTCACTAGCTAGCTCATATAGCAAGGCAGTTAAGTTCTCCTTATATCAAACACTGCTACACAAAGTAACATCCGCAGAGTTTAACAAATATGCTGAAACAAAATATATCTGGAATAAAAAAAATGTTGACACTGAAAATTTCAAGCATGGAAAAGATTTGACTCCTGACTTTAACAATCTATTGAAATCCAAGTTTTTGCAATTATTTTTTTTTTCATATTTTTTTTTAAATTTCTATTTAAAATAAATGAATTGAACAAAAAAAGATTTTCATAAAATACTAGAAATTATTCCAAATGTAATATCATGTAATGTTTCATAAAACTGACTATGACTTCAAGCATATCATGTTAATTTATTAACCCTAATTGCTTTTTTCAATATATTTGTAAATTTATGGGCTTTATTCTTGCAGGTATCATTCAACTTCTTATACTGTTTTTGCGACAAGTATAATTTGAATATGAATGCTACTACCTACTACCTAAGTCTGTGATGCCAAAAATATATAAGGTGTTTACAACATACAGCATAACAGATGCATACTCACTCGGCTTGTTTTCCTTGATAACCACCATATAAAACACTCCACTATCAGACAGGAGTTGGGGAACAAAGGGAAGTAGTCTGTCTATTACCTCCCTTCCATTTGTCCCTCCTGCCCATGAGGCCTCTATCCCCCCATTGCTGACCTTGAAACAAACACAGAGAAGGTCAGAATGAAGAGCATTATGTTGTACTCATCTTACTCTAATAAAATATAAATAAGTGTTCAATGTTTCCTCTTAAAAGTAGATGCCTGTCAGCAACAAGTCAAGTCATATTGTCAATTATGTTTATAATTATTTACTAAGCTGCAGCATGCTTATTTTTTACCATTGACTGTGTGTTTTACCTTGACATTTATCCTAGCGGTGACAAATCTTCTTCACAAGATGTGCATTTGTGATAAATTATTTTAAAATTGACTGATGAATAATGAAGTTAAGAGTAGATTTTTTTTTAATTTAGCCTTTGATCTTTATCTTTGATTTTGACCTTTGAGGTAGGGAGACATATTTCAACAAGACACATCATATTCTCATGATAAAAAAATAATTTAATTGCATGATGAATGATAAAGTTACAGGATAGACAAGCTATTTCTGTCAAAAGTTGACTTTTGACATTTTAGCGTGATCTTGACCTTCAAAGTAGAGAGATGGGTGTTATACATGACATGCTGTCTATTGATGGTGTTTTTTATGTTGTTTTTATATTTAATGTTAAATGACCGCTGTGGACATATTTACATAATCACTTGTGGTTACCCCTGTGCTTATATTTAACTTATTGCTATGGTTAAGTACTGTTTTCATTTATACCTCATCACTAGGTCAAGGTGTAACCACTGTGTTTACATTTACCTTATCACTGGGGGCAATCACTATGTTTATATTAAGTTAAATACTATTAATAACCACTGTGTATATATTTACCTCATCACAAGGGGAAACCACTGTGTTTATATTTACCTCATCATAAGGGGTAACCACTGTGTTTATATTTACCTCATCACTAGGTGTAACCACTGTGTATATATTTACCTCATCACCAGGTGTAACCACTGTGCTTATATTTACCTCATCACTAGGGGTAACCACTGTGTTTACGTTTACCTCATCACTAGGGGTAACCACTGTGTTTATATTTACCTCATCACTAGATGTAACTACTGTGTATATATTTACCTCATCACTAGGAGTAACCACTCTGTTTATATTTACCTCATCACTTGGCATAACCACTGTGTTTATGTTTACCACATCACTAAGATTAACCACTGTGTTTATATTTACCTTATCACTAGGAGTAACCACTGTGTTTATATTTACCTTAGCACTAGGGATAACCACTATTTTTATGTTAACCTCATCACTAAGAGTAACCACTGTGATCATATTTACCCTATCACTATGAGTAACCACTGTGTTTATATTTACCTTATCACTAGGGGTAACCACTGTGTTTATATTTACCTCATCACTAGGGATAACCACTGTGTTTATGTTTACCTCATCACTAAGAGTAACCACTGTGTTTATATTTACCTTATAACTAGGAGTAACCACTGTGTTTATATTAACCTTATCACTAGGTGTAATCACTGTCTTTATATTTACCTTATCACTAGGAGTAACCACTGTTTGTATATTTACCTTATCACTAGGTGTAACCACTGTGTTTATATTTACCTTATCACTAAGAGTAACCACTGTGTTTATATTTACCTTATCACTAGGTGTAAACACTGTGTTTATATTTACCTCATCACTAGGAGTAACCTCTGTGTTTTTATTTACTTAATCACTAAGAGTAACCACTGTGTTTATATTTACATCATCACTAGGGATAACCACTATGTTTATGTTTACCTCATCACTAAGAGTAACCACTGTGTTTATATTCACCTTATCACTTGGAGTAACCACTGTGTTTATATTTACCTTATTACTAGGGGTAACCACTGTGTTTATATTTACCCCATCACTAGGGATAACCACTGTGTTTATAGTTACCTTATCACTTAGTGTAACCACTGTGTTTATATTTACCTTATCACTAGGAGTTACCACTGTGTTTATATTTACCTCATCACTTGGGATAACCACTGTGTTTATATTTACCTTATCACTAGGAGTCACCACTGTGTTTATATTTACCTTATCACTTGGGGTAACCAGTGTGTTTATATTTACCCCATCACTAGGGATAACCACTGTGTTTATAGTTACCTTATCACTAAGTGTAACCACTGTGTTTATATTTACCTTATCACTAGGAGTAACCACTGTGTTTATATTTACCTCATCACTTGGGATAACCACTGTGTTTATATTTACCTTATAACTAAGATTAACCACTGTGTTTATATTTACCTTATCACTAGGGTTAACCACTGTGTTTATATTTACCTCATCACTAGGGATAACCACTGTGTTTATATATACCTTATCACTAGGTGTAACCACTGTGTTTATATTTACCTTATCACTAGGAGTAACCACTGTTTTTATATTTACCTCATCACTTGGGATAACCACTGTGTTTATATTTACCTTATCACTAGGAGTAACCACTATGTTTATATTTACCTAATCACTAGGAGTAACCACTGTGTTTATATTTACCTCATCACTAGGGATAACCACTATGTTTATGTTTACCTCATCACTAAGAGTATCAACTGTGTTTATATTTACCTTATCACTATGAGTAACCACTATGTTTATATTTATCTTATCACTAGGAGTAACCACTGTGTTTATATTTACCTCATCACTTGGGATAACCACTGTATTTATATTTACCTTATCACTAGGAGTAGCACTGTGTTAATATTTACCTTATCACTAGGGGTAACCACTGTGTTTATATTTACCTCATCACTAGGGATGACCACTGTGTTTATATTTACCTTATCACTAGGTGTAACCACTGTGTTTATATTTACCTTATCACTAGGAGTAACCACTGTTTTTATATTTACCTTATCACTTGGGATAACAACTGTGTTTATATTAACCTTATCACTAGGTGTAACCACTTTTTTTATATTTACCTTATCACTAGGAGTAACCGCTGATTTTATATTTACCTCATCACTTGGGAAAACCACTGTGTTTATATTTACCTTATCACTTGGAGTAATCACTGTGTTTATATTTACCTCATCACTTGGTGTAACCACATAGGGTGGATTGAACACCAGAACATCCACCTGTCCATTCAATCTGGGTAGGAGACCTGAAACCTGAAAATAATGACTTTAATGTTACACATGCATATGGGGAAAGGAGGGCGGTATTATCATTTTATATTCAAAAAAAAAATCTGTCTAGACCTGTTTTGTGTTATGTTGCAGATACCGTACACTTACACTATTAAACTGCCATTGTGATGGGATATATCATTTGTTGGCTTGGTTGGTTGGTAGAGAATGTTTCTGCCCCATCTCACTCTCATTCTAAATTGTTTAACCTTTGATAAGTATTAACATCTTATAAACACCTATTGCTATGAAACATAATATATTTTTACACACAAGTTTATTAAAATCAAGTGCTATGAAAGTCTTAATAAATGCACACATCCGTTGTTAAACACAAATTCATGTACGCGATTCTAAATCTGAACAAGACCACCAAATAATTGCCAACACTCGGCCCTGATGCAGTTTGAATAAATGAAAGCTTTTCAGATTTTTTTAATAATATTTTTAGAGGTCACAGTGATCTTGACCTTTGACCTAGTGAACCAAAAATGGATGTGGTGTGTAAAAGTCATCAAGAAGCAGCTACATATTAAGTTTCAATGTTGTTGGTGGAAGCACTTTCATTTTAGAACCAATGTTCAAAAGGTTAACATGATGTTAAGTTTTGAGCACAATGCTGACCACAGACGACAGGACATGACAAACTGGCTATGACAATACCTCAGGTTTTCTCCGAAAACAGCTAAGCTTAAAAAAAGTAACTGTTTAAGCAAAATGTATTTTCAAAATGTTCCTAAGAAACCAAAAGATTCCATGAAATAAAGCCTACCAGATCAGTTGTAACAGGCTGCAGGTTAACACCATTCTTGTCACCAGTTGCCTTAGTAACCAGGGATGCCCGCGGGTTGATATCAGTACACCTGGAGTATTCAATGATGTTTAAGACAGGAATTTTCCTCTATATGACCAGAAATACCATTCCCAATTAAAAGTTACATACCACCCAAATTTTAACATCATAGAACAAAGTAGAACACAAAAATACACCCCAACAACATGGCAATTTTATGTTATTTTGTTTCAATATTATACATCAATACATAACAATAAATATATCTAAAAAAAATCAATAAAACACGCTGTTTATGAGTGTATTAACTGTAATCAATATACTGATAACTCAATTCCAATGAGAGTGAAAGCCCAAGGTGTCACAACAGCCTGGCAGACATATGCAAACTAATAGACCAAAACATTGCCTGCACAATCATATATTATTATAATCATTATTATTATTATTATGCTGCATTTTACAAACTTTATGTTTGTCTGTAAGTATAAGACTAGCAAAAAAAATTAAGTATTATGTTAATATAATATACATGTACATCTTATATTTGTTGCTGGAATTGAGCATCAAATAGAAAATATTAATTACAACATAAATGTTTAATGTCACATTCATTGGACTAATTAAATATCAGAGGTAAGACAACAAGAACCGAGTGTCCGATATTATCAGAAATTATGACAATTTGATTGAAATTATGACAAGTGAATACGAAAAAAAACCTTACAAAGACAGCACTGGGAATTTCAATTCCTTGGCTAAAAATGCAGAACAGATCCCCGAGCCTGATCCCACTTCAAGCGTGACACTTGGCCTGTGAAGATTGAGCAAAAAAATAATTAAATGGACTGTGCTCTGTGAAAACGGGGTTTAATGCATTTGCACAAAATGTCCTCCCTGATAAGCCTGTGCAGTCAGCAGAGGCTTATCAGGTACGACACTTTCTGCTTTTTCTTGTATTTTTCGTTCAAACAATGTCTCTTCTTACCAAAAAACCAGTTTAGGCATAGTGTGTCGTACCTGATTCGTACAGACTGCACAGGCTTATCTGGGACAACACTAAACGCACATTCAGTTAACCCCTTTTTTACAGCAGATACTGCCAGATAGCCCAAATATACAAATTTATTATATAAACACCTATATTTAACTTAAACTGTGGGTCGCTGTGGTGTGGTGGATATGGTATACCCTTAGCAACATAGCATTAAAGCTCATTTCAAACAAGAGCTCTGCGGTTGAGATATATGCCCCCCCCAAAAAAAAAACAACAAACAAACAAACAACAACAACAAGGCTTTGAACTAGTGACCCCAATATCAATAGGGATCAGGGGTCTCACTAGGATTTTGAAAGAGGAGGCCTTGGACTCCTTACTTGGAAAAAGTCCAAAAGGAAAAAAGTAGATGTCCCGATGAATATTGCACACATCTTAAAATATTCAGCAATAAATTCATTTAATAAAGAATTAATATAAAACAATACACATTACAATTGTCGGTTTCATTATTAAGCGTTTCAAAGAGCTCTGGGGTCATCTACTGTCCAAGGACAATGCACATGTGAAGTTTCAAGCCAATCGGAACTTCACATATGCAATGGCCTTGGTGAGGAGAAGACCCCTCATGCCTCAACACTAACAGTGTCCCCGGAACCCGAGACCCCAAATTTTGGTGAGAGACACCAGTTTTTTTTCCAGGATTTTGCTCTAATTTTAATAGGCAGGGTTCCCTGAGGACACCATTCAGTAGAAGTTAGTGTCAAGCCATGCCCCTATTGAAATTGACCAGTCGCCAAAGTATCCATTGCTCCTCCCACATTTTTCAATCAGCCAATCAGATATCGATTTTTCACACATCCCTCAGCAACGCTTATCTGGCCGCCATTTTATCCGACAAACAAAGCGTGTCCTACATATGGAATGGCGTAATTTTAAAGAGTTACACAGATTTTATATCAAATGCATGATCATTACTGTTCGATTATTATTCAAAATTGTAGGTGCTATACATACTTTATAAAAGGGTATTATTTTATCTTTATTTCTTGAACATATGAACGAGTTAATGAGAAAACAAACACAATAAATAGTTTAACCACACCAGTTGTGTATTCTATAAAACGTGTTATACCGTTTGATGCACACTATTATTAAGCAGTTTGGGCACCATAATAATTGCCACACGTGCTTATTAATCTCAGCGTTATTGTCGATGATTAATAAATGACAGTATGTTGCGTGGATCTCAGAATGAAGGAACATTAAGGCATTGTTAGGTACTGTACACAAGAAAAGATAACTATTTAATTACTTAAATGATTTCCAATTATATATTTATTTTCTGTGGATCATACACGGAAATCATTATAAATTTTTAACTTAAATATTGTTTTTACTAAAGTAAAAACAACAAAAAGGTGATTTCAACGCGGCTTAGCCAGCTTAAAGCGACTTCAAGTGTAAAATGTACGGCTTATAATACAACAACAACATTTCTAGTACAACATATATTGATAAGGGGAGAAAAGTGAAAATTGCAATTAACATATAAGGGCCATCTTGTTATAGATAATTAATTGCATAATATGCTAAATGTATTCAATTCAAATGTTCATGAAAAGCACCGTAATACCAACATTTCATTTTTCGATAGTGAAATGTTACAGGTTCGCATTAAAAATAATTGAAATAAAATGCATATTAGACTATCTGTTAATGAAACCACGAAATCAGGCCTGTATTAAATTATGGTTACAATCAAATTTTAACATATATCTAAATAAAAAAAATCGGTGTCTTTTTAAAAATACAGTCGATCGGGTAGTTCCTGATCTCGAGTAGTTCCGAATCAACTCTATGATTTAATTAAAAGTCTAAAGGATATTGACATATAAATATAACTGTGATTTTTGGAAAATGTGATCAATTTCAAGCAATAACAAAGTTTTGCTTCTTATTTCAACGGTGTTTTCATTAAAAATCACGCTTCTGTAACTATCACAGCCGTGTCATTTTACCATCGCACTGTCTATCTATAACACGCGTCAACAATTGAAAGACAATTTAGAAGCACATTTCCTTGGTAAATGCTTGTACATTTGGTATGAATTTGTTTATTTATTATTATTTTCAAATTCATGTGAGTGATTTGAGTATATGTTAATGATTTATGGAAAAAAAAGCATGGAAATTGCACCTCGTGTACATGCCAGTTGCGGATCAGCTGATAGGGGAAAATCTTAAAACAGTTGTTTATTGTTTAAATACTGTGTTTGTAATATTTTAAAGCTCACAACTTTTTTTGTATATATATGAAATGAAAAGTGCATAGTTTCTCGTAAATTTGATAATTATATTGTTTCATTGGAATTATTTAATTATAATACTATTTTGTAACTTCAATGTCTAGAAATACAGAATATAAGATTGAATTTTGTTTATTCTGTCTATTTGTCTGCCCCTAAAACTTTAATCTTGCTCATAAAATGAAACTTTATGGACCTGGTTCTCCAAACTGTAAATGTTCATGCATCTGATTGAGATCTATTATGTAAACCAGTTATGAGGCATTACATGTAGGTCTAAGTCACAAGGTCGAGGCTAACACATACAGTAAGCATTTGTTGAATGCATCTTGGTTTGTTTTTATGTTTATGTGTGTAGTAATAAGTTATAATATTTAAAGGTATAATAGCGGAGTAATACAAAATCAGCGGAGTGCTTAAAACTGTACAATAGAAAAATATATGGATTAATATTTCTATTTTTAATGTGTATTTATGCTGTGATTTTGCATTTCATATAATTGTCAAGTTAGACTGATGGGTCCAAAAACGCACGAGTGCTTTAGGCACAGTCATTGGCAAAGATGCTGAAGCGGATACTTTTATATATTTTTAAATTATTGTGATCCTATTATTGTAAATGTTCTCATAATATGTTATTTACCAAAAATGTTATGGTATATTTAGTATTGTTTTCCATTTCTTTACCATATTTATCCCAGAGGTTCTGGTTTATGTTATATTTTGTTTTGATACTTTTATTACATTAATTTTACATTATTGTGATCATTTTATTGTTACATGTTATCATACTATGTTATTTACCAAGAAAGTAACTTGATATCTAGTATTGTTTTCCATTTCAGTAGCAAACTTATTCCAGAGGTACTGGTTTATGTTATAATTGTTATGGATACTTTTATATATTTTAACATTAGTGTGATCCTATTATTAGCAAATGCTTTCCAGGGGTACTTGTTTATGTTCAGTTGTCATTTTTATGCCCCCAAATCGAATTATCAGGGGCATATTGTTTTTGGCCTGTCTGTCTGTCTGTCATTATGTCCCAAAACTTTAACCTTAAAGTTTTGCGATAACTTTTGAAATATTTAAGATATAAACTTGATATTTGGCACGCATGTGTATCTCATGGAGCTGCACATTTTAAGTGGTGAAAGGTCAAAGTCATCGTTCAAGGTCAAAGGTAAAACAAACTAATCCAAGGGAAGTAATAAGCTTTAAAGGGAGATAATTATCTGTACCTGCCAAATGATAAAAAATCAAAGCGGCGCAATAGGGGGCATTGTGTTCCTGTCAAACACATCTCTTGTTATAAATACATTTATATAAAGTTCTGTTTTTTAGGACCTTAGTTATAAAAATATTTTCTAGTCATACATAAAATGTTCTAGTCATAAGCATATTATATGTAATATTTTCATACATTTTTTACATTATTGTGATTCTATTGTTGTTAAATGTTATCATACTATGTTATTTCCCAAGAAGGTATCTTGAGTTTATCAATAAATTGCTTGTATTGAGTATTTGTGTGTGTTTTATATAACCAATAATACAGAGGAATCCATTTCAAATCAAAACATAACTACTTTCCAACAGATTCGTCTTGTGCACAGTTGGCAGACAGTTGTAAATTGAAACAAACGAACCTACCTGATGTTTATTTAATACATGCATAATTTGTTTTGACAGTCAAAATAATTGTTGACAGTCATTATAAGTTTTGAGATGCTCCCTGACCTACATCTTCCAAATAGTCCGAGTGATCCGAAATTACCGAACTCGATTCAGAACTAGCCGACTTTATGCAAGTGAAAAAGTTCAAATTGGCATCAGAAATGTCAGGGGTTTTTTTGGGTTGTGGGGGAAGGGGCCTTTAGCCCTTATGTGGGGGAAATTTTACGCGGGATTTTCCACTTTGGGGAAAAATTGTGTGCGTGGGAATTTTCGCGGCGTTCCCCTTTTTGGGGGATATGTTTACTTGCTCTCTCATTATTACAATACATTTGTACATGTTTGCACTATATTCATTGTTTTTTTCATAATTTATTACGTTTTGCAAGATTTAATTGAAATAGAATTGAGATATTATAATCATGAGACACATCTTTCTATTAAAAAAAAAAAAAAAAAAAAAAAATTTTTTTTTTTTTTTTAGGGGGAATTTTTGGTTCTGAAAGGGGAAAAAACCAGCCTAGTTTGGTGGGGGAAGACGCCGA